>NC_090783.1:5982500-6217500 GCF_040054535.1 Antennarius striatus
TAAATATTAATGCGTTGCTCACATTCACACCAAAGTCAATTCTCCTGCTTTAGTCAGCCCTCTGGCTACATCTTTTAGTGAAAGGCCCTTTGTTTTACATTCTTGCCAGTGTATTATTAGGGAGCATGTTTCGCCGAGTTGATGCCTGTATATACAGTATGTGTGTGTGTGTGTGTTTGTGTGATAGTTGTGATGTTGTGAAATTGAATAGAGAGAGTGAGTATTGATCATTTCCCCCTGTGTGTTATTAGTGACTGCTGTTACTGACAAAGAGAGCATGAGCCACCTGCATAAACACAAACCGACTGAAACACACATGCGCGCACACACACACACACGCACGCACGCACGCACGCGCATGCAGCCTTGTTTACACAAGAAATACAGTATGTTATTTGCACGTGTGACAACCATAATGCATTGCGTCAACGGGGGTGGGGTGGGGGGGGGAGTCGACTTTCTATGCAGCGTAATATTTTATGGAAATATCAGCGTCATATTGCCCAGAGGTGGTCGTGGATGCCTGTAAAATTACAGCGGTGTGTTATGAGAGACGCTTTTGTGTCATTGACTTATAGGCGTCAAGGGTCCCGTCAAATACGGTTGGTTTTTTTAACCTCTCGGCCAACACACATGCACACACACACACATACACACACCCACACACACACACATTTACATTCCTTATTATGCCAATCTGTTTTGTCAATCTGCTGTAATTGATAACGCATTTGGAGTTCGCGAAGGTCACAGTGATGTGTAATCCAATCACTGATCACTGATATTCAAATAGCAATGCATGCTCTTCTGTTGGGGTGGGGGAGTGAGAGGGTTTAAAAACGGAGACTAAGTGCCCTGTTTCTGGGTAGATAGTGATGTCTGCGGGGCCTCCAGAGCTCCGGCGGTCAGCCAGGGCTGAGAGGTCTGTCAAACCTTAATTGATCACCCTGACCTGGGGAGCTGAGGATGTAGGGAGAGGGGTGTTGATGGTTGTAATAGATAAGGCTATAGGAAAAAGAATTAAAGAGGAAAAAAAAGAAGAAGAATTTGTGCGACCAGTGGCTTAATCTCTCTGGACTGACCATTTTTCCCCTCCGGATGATAGATTCAGAAGGCCTAGCATGTGACACAGATGGATAATGCAGGCGTCTGGGGTGATAGAGTTATAAATTAACACATTACTGGACCTTAATGTGGACGACTGACCACACACAACATCATCAACCCTCCAGGCACACCCACACACACACATACACATACACACACACACACACACACACACACCAACACGCCTACAGTCTCACTGATGCGTCTAGCTGAGCTCAGGGTGTGGATTGTACTCCTCAAGTGGCATTGATTTGTTAAAGTGCTGAATTAGCAGAAGGCCAGCTGCTAGCGCTTCTCTACTTTGATTCTTTAGTCTCCACTTCTTCGTTTTACAATTTTGCTCTCTTAACATTTCCTCCTTTTACACCCCCTCACTGTTGTTTTACTCCACTTGCTCAAATACTTACTTTTCCTCCTCTTGCATTAATTTTCCTGTCTCCTCTTTCTGACTTTTGACTCGCGTCCCTTTTACCCAACACACACTTTCTGCTTGGTCACAAGTGCTTCTCCCAGCAACTTTGCTCCCCTTGGTTTTCCTGCCAAATGCCTGTCTGTACCCCCCCTTCTGTCTCCATCTGAAAGCTTCCACCTAAAAGAACAGTTGGTTTTTCTCCCCTTCTTGTGGCCCACACAAACATCGCCAGCCAAAACTGTTAGGTCCATGACTTTGAGACTGAATGGGAAGTGGTCTCTGTGTGTGTGGGTGTGTGTCTGTGTGTGTGTGTCTGTGTGTGTGGCTGGGGATTGGTATTTAATAGCCAGACATACAGTAGAGCTAATATCCAGAGCAGCAGTAGCCTGCACATTGTAAGGCCACACACAGTGACAAGGTCCAACTCAGCTCTCTGTATTTAAAACTCACCAAAAATCCTGCAGTGCAAAGCAATGGTTTACACATCTACTAGCTAACCGCAGCGAATTCCACTGGTGTAAATGTCATTTAACAACAAATGAGCGCCTCTGGAAACTAAGCGCTCTACAGTAAGGGTCACTGGTCCCTCTGTCTGCTGAGTGTGGAGTGCTGTGTTGTGTTTGGGCTTACCACTTGGACAGAGTGTCGTCTCTTTTCTGAGTCCCAGGCAAGACACCGAGCCAAGAGTTGCAGATTTGTTAGTGTCTGTTCCATTATCACCCATCACTCTCATGGTTGTGTGTGTGTGATTGTGTGAGGAAGAAAGAGAAGAGAGTAAAGGAGAGTAAAAAGACTGTCCACCCTCCACTGTTCATTGTGGTCCAGCCCAAACAGTTACCATCTGTTGACCAGTGGCTGACCCTTACACACACACACACACACACACACACACACACACACACACACACACACACACACACACACACACACACACACACACACACACACACACACACACACACACACACACACACACACACACACAGCGACACAAACAAATACACTGAGTGCACTGTATGCAAGTGATGAGTGAGTGACCACCACACTCCCTCCTCTTCCTCCTTCACTGTCCGTCCCCGCCAAACCTCCCAAGAACCCTCCCACCGCTGCACATGATTGGTCGATGAAGGGTTGATGGGTGACTGATATGTCCACAGCTCCATTAAAATGCTCAATAAAGCACCGATCCAGGCCCTGACAGGGCTAATAGAAAAAACACACATACATCACACATAGTTGCACACACACATCTCTGTGGTCCATAAGAAGCATGTGTGTGTGTGTGTGTGTGTGTGTGTGTGTGTGTGTGTGTGTGTGTGTGTGTGCGTTTTTCCCCCGCTGTTTTGGTTTTCTTGTGCTTGATTTAGTCCCATAATCATTTTTTATTTGTGTTTTTTCCACCCCGGCATTTAATAGATCCATTGATTTATTGTTGAATTGTGAATGGAATCCCAAAGCTAATCAATAATAAGAATGAAGGGCAGTTGCAGCCCTAGTTCACAATTTTTCCACACTGACCTTCACACACACAAAAAATAGAAAAGGAGCTTTATTTGGTTGAAAAGTGAAACCAGTTGTGTGTTTTTGTGGTGAGCTGCAACAAGATGAGAATAACTGTTTGCATGTTCCCTCTGCTTGGGTGATGAAGGTCAGAGGTCAAAGAAGTGACACATGCATCACAGGGACGTAACATGTCAGGGTCGTGACAAAGGTTAGACCGGCTGTCCAGAAAACACACTTGTCTTGAGCTCCTTGTCTTGGTGTGGGGGTTTTGTGTGTGTGTGTGTGTTAAAATGTGGACGACAAAAAGTCAACCTCCGCCTGTCCAGGCTGGTGCTGTCGTGGAGAACAAGGATTGAGTGGAGAGCAGGCAGGGGCTAATGGTTGCGGGTGATATTGTGACTGCAGCTCTCCCCTCCGACCGAGGAAGAGGAGAGTGTCTTCATAGAGAAACAGAGACGGAGTGACAGGGAGAAACAAAGTGAGGTAACAAGTGGAGCATCTCAGCGAGAAAAACACTTAAAGTGAGCCAGGGTTGGAGGGGGGGGGGGTTGTAGAGGGGGGGTATATCCACTGGACCCAAGGAGGGAGGAAGCGAAGGCAGACGTGCGTCCCTTGCTTTGAGGCTGATGCATTGTGACAAACACTTAGAAGGATTTCACTTCCCCTAAACTGTGGCTTGCAGGAAGAAACACCATAAGTTGGGACAATTATGGGCTGAATCAGATATGACAGGACACATGCAGAGTGAGCCACAGAGGGGGGGGGGGCAAAAGGGGTGTTAAGCAAAAACCCTGTGTGTGCGTGTTCGTGTGTGTGTGTGTGTACATCTTCCCATGTGTACACTTTGGACAATCATGTCATTTACTGAAATCTTGTTATAAATAAATGTTTTATTCTGTTTTTTCATTAGTATTATTTGCTTGCATTTGTCAGATCAGTCGGTATATAAAAAGAATGTAGTGCTGTCCAGATAGCGTGTGTGTGTGTGTGTGTGTGTGTGTGTGTGTGTGTGTGTTCTTGTCCGTGGGGGCCAGGGAGGGGGTTCCCATGTCAGGGAGGGCCGGCGTCTCTCTCCTCATGGTACCGTGTGTTACCACTCTGCCTCCCTCATTCCTTCGCCTCATGTCTGCAACTTAACCTGGTGACGGAGGGCAGGAGGGTGGAGAGAGAGAGAGACAGAGAGAGGGAGAGAGAGTGGGAGAGAGAGAGGGATTTAAATGCTGCCAAAAGAACAGGCTGGTTTCTTCCTGATTTTTTTCTTTCTGCATGTTATTAGTTTGGTCTTTCGTGTCACAGCCCTGATAAGTGTCGAAACAGTACGTATACCTCGAGCCCCGCGCGGCTTCCCTGCCAAGAATGCCACTGTAATTTGGAAGCAAGTGGATTCCAAGAAATACACTTTTCCCATTTCAGTGAGCCATTTTGCTTTCAGTGCTATTACGTCCCTGATGGTGAAATTGTGTGTTTTTGTCTGACTTCTGTCTTTCTATCCTCGTGCCATCTGCAGTTCACCTACAGTTACCGCAATTGTGTCTCCATTCCAGTGCGTTTTTGTGTGTGTCTGTCTACATAATGACAGTGGTTAAAAAAAAAAAAAAAAGCTTTCAGTTTGATAAGGAGACCACCCCGTGACAGCATCCACTCAAAAATGAACGGACCGGCGTGTCTTTGTCCAGCAGTCTTCGTCTTTAATAAAAATTAGTCAAAGTTAGGCAAATTTAATTTCATTCAGGGGTTTAAACTCCTTTTAGGCTTGTCTGATTTTTTTTAAATGTGTTTTTGCTGGCAGTTTAGCAGTGAAATTGTCCTACTGATTCTTAACGTAGTTTTCATGTATACCTTCCACAAATGCAGGTTTAAGTTTTTTAAGCTGCTCTTGATTTCAGATGGTTTGTCACTGCTGCGCTGTGATTTATTTGATTTTGCTCCTTCTCTATTCTCTGGGACCCGCTGCAGACTCAAAGACGCAGTTTTCTCTGAAGTTATGTTTAAACCAAGTACTCCTCTGTCCTGGCCTTGATCCCTCACTGCTTCTCTCCCTCCTCATCAGTATGACAGTTGGGTTTGCTGAGCGGGCTTTTGATAGACTTTCGTTAGGTTTGGTCATCTGAGATTTGGTATTAGCTCTCCATCTCTTTTTTTTTTTTTTTTTTTCCTTCCCTCCCTGTCTCTCTCCTGTGTGTTTTTTACAGACGCCCTCTCAGACTGTGTAAGGAAGTGGTAGAGGGATAGGTTTAGGGAGGTAGGAGGGACAGAGGTGGAGTGGTATTAGATGCGTGAACTCAGTGGGGACCCTAGTTATCAAAGAGATGGTAATGGCCGTCTGCTGGCATTAGAGGATGAAAGAATGGCCAAAAGACTCACCATGAGAAGATAAACCGGCTCCATGCTGAACCTGAACACTTATAAAACATAAAGAAATTCATCATCGATCAAAAGACAAAATAATGTTAAAAGGCTAGGAAGAACTATTTAACGGAGAGACATAATCAGCTTCTTGATTTTTGCTCCTTGGGGTTTGTTTGGTTTTTTTTTTGGTCTGAACGCCTGCAAAGAACTTTCTTAAGCAAAAAAAACAGAAATCGAGGTTATGCAAGGACTTGTTTGAGTTTAATCAGCTGAAGTCATGTCCACTTAGTCCGTAGGCAAAAAAAAGATTCCTCCTCACTTAGTGCCTTGTAGCCATACTCACTTGCAGAAGTTATCATCCATGACAGAGGTCAAGAGGGGTTGAGGACTAAGTGCTCCTTTGTCTATGGAGTCAGCAAAGGACTCCTGTCTGTCCACCGTGACCCTGAAGCTGGTCTCTTTTAGCTGGAGAACAACGTCCGCCAGTATGTTGGTAGCATTTGAGAGGATGTTTTAGTAGTCAGCAGGTTACGATCAGCAGTGTGACTTTGTGACACGTTAATGTTATGTTGAATCTGCCTTGTAAAAAAAAGAAAAAAAAGAAAAAGTTATTTGTTTTCAGCAGTGGACAGACGAAAGGCACATTTTTCTAGCGCTAAGTACATTTTTACTACTAGTAGCTGCAGCTCCCCATACGGTCCGTGCAGTCTTAAATAATTTATCTCCTCCTGCGCTCCCTCTATCTTGCGCTCTCTCTTCATGTCGTTCTCTGTTGCTTCCCTAATTCTCTCCATATTCCTTTTAGCACTTGCTTCATTTGTTTGCTTTGAGGAGCTAAATCTTGTTTGCGCGTATTAATAAGTCAAGGCGGATTATCTCCCCCTCCCCTCCTCCACCACGACCCCCGTAGCGTTCTAGTCCCTCTCTTCTTGCAGAGTATTTGCGGCCGGGTGGCTTTGTTTGCAGAATGCCCCCACCTTATACCACAGAGGCCTGGTGTGCAGGGCTAATTAGATTAATTCCGATGCCTGTAATGATTGCTCACCATCTATTTTTAATGACTGGTGCATATCAAAGAGTAGTAAAGCATGCTACCAGCAAAGCCAGCTCCCACTCTAAGTCAGGCGGGGGGGCTTCTTGTTGCAGTGTTTGCATATGTACATGTGCGTACATTGTTTTTACTGCAGGCTAAGGAAAAACGGGTTCATGTTGACCTCTGTCTGAGCCCCTAAAAATAAATAATTTTTAAAAAAAAGTATTTTATTTATTTATTTTGTAGATGTGATATTATTTTTTATTTAACAGAATTTTCTAACTATTGGAGGAAGTATAAAATATAGTGAAAAGTCAAGGTTAAATTATGCTTCAAATTTGAACTGTATAAAAAGTATGATTATGAGATTTTTTTTTGTTCCATCTTGTGGGGTTTTTTCCCCACTCTCAAAATATATCCCAGTTTCACATCGCTCTCTCTCTTGTACTAAATCAAAAAGCAAACAGTCTCCATCGTATGTCACCCTGCATTAAGATTTGGCTTACACCTTTCTATCCTTGAACATGTGTGTTCATCGCCCCTCTTTATGCATCTGAGATGTTGCTCATCTTTAATAGATAGATGTAAGTCTCTTCCCTCCTTCCTCACCCCTCTGACTCTTGGCCTGGTAAAAGGGAGTATAAATATTTGAGAAGCAAGCAGTTCAAAAGTGGGGGGGAAAAGGGGCATTTAGCGTTGCCATTTGGAGACACAAATCTGAAATGAGAGACTGTGTGGAGTCAACGAAGGATGAAAGGGAGGAAGATCATGAGGCAAGGACCAGAAGTCATCCAGAACACGCCCTCCATGCGCTTAACATATCTGGCTCTCCTGATTTTCTTCAGTTACGTGCGACTTAAAAGTCTCACATTCAGACACATACAGGGTGGATTTCCATAAAATATTAAGGTGTTTCCTATAATTATAGCTCTGTTTGTCTCTGTCTCAAAGCTGATCTGTAATTAAACAGGATTGCACACGCATACGTGAAAGCACACACACACACACACATACACAAACACACACACAGTTATCGCCACTCACCCAATCTACACACACTGAACGAGGTGCTGATTTGTTAGTAGATTGCTGTAATTCATACTCTCTCATAACACATGCTCAAATTCGTACACACATGCACAAACGCACACACTCACACTCAATAGGCTCATTCATAGATAAGCGCTCGCATACATCAAGACTTGAGCTTTCTACATCCGCTCAGACACACACACACACACACACACACACACACACACACACACACACACACACACACACACACACACACACACACACACACACACACACACATATGCATCTTCACCTCATTCCCACAAGAAGAAAAAGCAAAATTCTGTATTATTCTATCTTTCGCAGACACCCTATTGTGATGTTATCTCCATAACTATCCATATATTGATCCACCTCCCTCCTTCCTCCTCTTTAATTCTCTCTCCATCTGCCCCGCTCCCTTTCCACCCCTCACCCACCCAACCCTTATCTAATCTGGCTATCCAGCTAATGGCAGCCATTCCCATCCATGAACAAGTGCCATAATGTGCTGGGGTAAGCCGTTATGATGTGAAATGACCCTATTGATTGGCTTGCATCCCCACTGACAAAAAAAGAAGTGGCGGCAGTCACTTATTACTGTTAATGAGCTGTGGGATGGGCCCTAAGTGGCGCAGCATACATGCACACACACACACACACACACACACACACACACACACACACACGCACACGCACACGCACACACACATACACTCAAACGCTTGCATGTGCATACAAATGCAGACTTGCACACTTTGCATAATAGTGTCGGCATTACTCCTACCTGTCTATGTCCCGCCACATTGTGGCTCGTTACTGATGGGAGGTCCCACCGTGCGGCCATGTGACGAGCTTTTAATGTGTGCCGCCTGGCACTGTCACGTCGCGTTTCCAACGACTATTGCATCTGTTTCTCTTTCTGCGTCTGTTGTACACACCTGGTGTGTCTGAAATGAACAAAGCGAAAACTGCCACTTAGTCTGAGAAATAATGAGCTTTAGGGTTTTGTTTTTTTTAGCGCAGCCTGATTCAGCACACACACACACACACACACAAACATACACACAAAATAGTGTTATAGGAAATGTAATGATGGCCCGAATCAAAAACTGGGAGGTGTGGCTGGATAGCGTGCTGTCAAGGCCACAGGCAGACTGCAGATTTGGCTCTGACACTGTGCCGTGCAGACAGATGATGGGTGTGTTGTGTTGCTGCATGCTGTATGTGTGTGTGTGTGTGTGTGTGTGTGTGTGTGTGTGTGTGTGTGTGTGTGTGTGTGTGTGTGTGTGTGTGTGTGTGTGTTTGCATATGTTTTCCAAGCTGGCAGTGCCTCCTGGGGATAATCCATGGGACACATCCAGTCAGCTGCAGTGCATGTATGACACATGTTTTTTCATTCCATCTTCTTGTCTTTTCATCTTCCGCCACCATCAGAATGCTTCCTGCTATTTTCTTCCCAACTCGGGACAAACGAATAACAGATGTGAGAAGTTGGAACACACCCTCCCCTTCACCTTCTCCCCTTCTCCTCCTCCTCTTCCTCCTCCTCCTGTGCTGTGACTAGTCTGTGACAACCTTTACACTCTCACTCTCTCCTCCTTTCCCGCTCTTTTGTTTCCCTGAAGTCTTGCCCATCCCTCGTCCGCTATGCGGGGACATGAAGCTGCACCCATCTCCCACCCACTCCCACTAGACGACTATGACTGAGACTCTTTTGTGTCTGCGAGCGCGACGTGGATAATTTTAGTATACATGTACCGACGGGTCTTCATCCTTTAGGGTTCCCCTGTCTGAGCAGTGAATCAGAGATTTACTTAATTTACTGGAATGACAAGTCAGCACGGATTCGAGGAATCATTTTGTCATACTGTTATTTTTTTGCATGCACTGAGACATAATTTATTTTGGTGGAATTGGGAAGGAGAAAAGTTACAGGAAGCACTGTGGAAACTAAAATTCCACAGGAGATAATTGAGGTCACGTTAAAATGTTGAGTAACATTTCAAAATCAGGATTTTTTTAAACATCTTCCCTGAAAATATTTCGTCAGTCAAGAATTTTAGAAATCGAACTACAATTAAATTATTTTGCTTATTTATTAGATCCCCAGACCTATAAATCAATGGCATATCAATGTAGCACACTTCAAAAGATTTATTTATGCAAGGCAGTGGCTGCACAGAGGATATACTGAGGTGTCTGGGAAGAGTCAATATTTTCATATGTAAGCCTGTGAAATTAATGACCTAATATCTGCAATAAGAACGTTGTTTTACAGGCATAATCCTCTCGCTGTTTCTGGGGGAGACAAGAGAAACTGAATCAATAAGGGTTTAGGCTCTGGGACGTTACCACCACACGCACAGGCATATGCGTGGGCTCACACACAGGTTTTTGGCGTATCTATTGCGGTGCTACAGGGGGGTGCTCTCAAATTCCGTCTTGAAAACCTGTGACTATTAAATACTTTTAAATTGGTATTAATTTTCTTTTGTTAAAGGTGATTAAGATGATTAAATAGAATTTTGCCAACAGCCTTATTTCCGAACGGAATAAAAAAAGCGTTTCATGACATTTGGCAGTTCTTAAGAGAAGCAATCAGTTTCTGTATTCAGTCCAAGGCCAAACATCCAAAGACAAGGGGAAAATGTACCTGCGCTCCACACAGTCAAAGCACATGTTAGGGGGGGTTTCTGATTTTACAAGATCACAAACTACACACTTTAAGAATTTATTCTCAGATTATGTAGCACAGCCTTGCCGAGTTTATCTTATAATTGAAGTGGAGACAAAGCCTTTTATTCAACTGAAGAACATCGTTATTTCCTGCTCACACTTACATTCACATACACACATAGACAATCACGCATGTAAAATTACAATGCCATTACTTAGATGGAATCAGGAAGATAAAGTAGAAAGAAAAAGGGAGACAAGTTATATGAAATGCTCAATTCTTTTGTTATCCAAATGAATGAAAATCAAATTGATGCATCAAGACATGGACCTCACATGTACCAAATAAGCTCAGCGGTAATGTGAGGGAGCTAATGACAGACAGAGCTCGATGTCAGGTCAAAGCCGTCAAAATGGTTTTTGTTTCCATTTGCAGGAAAGTTCACTCATCTCACCTCTGACCTTTGATTTCATCATCGTATTGACCAGTAAAAGAAAGGTGTGATCTGACGTTGTTAGTACACAACAGTAAATGTTGTTTGGATGACTTTTTAGCAGAGCTGCAGCCTCGCGGCCCTGCATTCAGGCTATACTACTGCCGACGGTGGGTTTTTACACCCATGTTTTGGTATCCATAGGAGTAGCTGAGGAAGAATTAAAGAATCGGATGGGAGGAGACATGTAAAGGACAATCATTAGAGAGCACAGAAGGAGGGATGAAGAGATGCAGCTAGGTGTGTCTGAGAGAAGGAGCGTGGGATGTTCAGCAGTCCCAGAGCATCTGGCAACGCGTTGTAGGGTTCCATGGTCCCTGTCATTAATTGTGATGAAATCATTTAAGCCATCAGGACTAAACGAGCCATTTAAGAGACACTCAACGCTACACTTCTGTCCTGAGAGCCTATGTCTGTGTGCGCTGCTGGGATTGACACACGGAGACGAAGATGAGTGTGTGTGACGGGGCAGGCTAAATAAACTATATCATATGCATATCATTTTTTTTCTAGGAGGCATACAGGATAAAGGTAAAACCCTTATTTTAGATAACATGCTTTGAAATTGAATCAAGTAATGTTGATATATGTAGATTAATAGTAATTTGTGTCTTTTTTTTGTCAGAAATAATTTTGTAAGGACTAAATGTTAACGTTAAATTTAGTTTCCCAGTAATGAAATCTGTATTCTTACTAAAATTTAGGGAACACACAGCTTGTAAGTTTGGGTTTTGGTCTTGTGACTATTAAAAGCAGCATTAGAGGAAATAGCGAGAATATAGCAACTTTAAAACTGTGATGAAGATGAGGAAACACGGCGATAGTAACAACTAAATAAGACAATTTAACACCACTGATAAGTAGAACTCAAACTCAGCGATCAGTAACCATAACCCAGAACACACTGTTTACATTTATTTGGTTTATGCTTCAACTTTTAAACCTTTCTTGAACCTTCATTTCTAACTTGATTAAATGGAGAGCCATTGTGTTGACATGAAGACCGCAGGGCTGAAAAGCATTAGAAGCTCACCGCTAAATGAGTACAACAGCAAATGTGGTTCTTTTTATATAAAGCTCCAGACTCTGCTAAAACAGTTTAAACAGCAAACATGTCAATTATCTAGTCCAGGCACTACCTGTGTTCTCTTCTGTCTGTGCATTATGTCAGTCTTTTTTTGGCGAGAACAGCACAACGTGTGCATGTCACTATTAAAAAAGCTGGTGAATCAAACAACAAACTATTACTGGTGTGCCACAATTTACAAGCGATGTGCCATCATTAGAGCTGTAGTGAGTGAGGAACCAAACCACTGGCTAAATCTGCCATGAAATACTAGACTGCTGCAATAAAACCTGAGCATCTGTACCAAACTGGAAACAGATGAACCCTGTCAAGGATACATTGTGTTTTCTTCCCCTCCTTCTTTCCTATGAGGCTGCAGGTCTTCTCTGGATGAGTGGTGAGAATTGTGTTTTTGTGCATAATTGCATTATTATGTGTGTGTGCAGTGCGCGGCGTGTGTTCCATCGTGCAAACACGAGAGCGAAAGAGTGTACATTGGTGTAGTCTTGTCGGCCTTTGTGCGCATCGTGTTATGGCCTTCACAAGTACTGAGACCACAAAGGAAATCCATTGCCAACAACAGCACAGCTACTGGCAGGGAGCCATACCACCCCAGAGGCTTATGGGATAGGGTTTACAACCAGAGATGAAGTGTAGGAGGGTGAAATCTTTTTAGGGTCACTCTGTACATTGGTGTTCAGTTATTCCTCAGAAAACTTTCATAGGTTTCCTAGAATTCCATGTTTTTTCACATTGTCAATAATGGCTGTTTTTGTTTTGCACATGTTGAGCTAAAAAAATAATAATGCCGGGCCCGTCGACTGCTCTGCACTCAATGTACAAATCGGGCTATTAATACCAAGTATTACACTGATGAAGAGCAGAGTACCAGAGATTTATAGACTACATTAGGACTCAGATGAAAACATTATGGTGCTTATCGTGAATTAAGGCATTGGCTGTCTGCCTCGCTCGCTCCTGGGAAGAGCAAGTGATATCCCGTTACTTCCTCAAACCCCTCACTCAGAGGGGACAAGTGTGCTTTTTCCATCTCAGTCCCAGGCAAATTATTTCCAGTGTGTTGGCTTTTAGTTATATAATGATATCTGATAGTTGGAAGGCCATTCTGGAAGGCTGGTTACACTGTACAGATGTACAATGTTGATTGGTTTATTAGCCTTATAAACATAATGATGTGGTACGTTTTGCCTCTCTGAAAAATCGGGTTAAAGGAACAGTAAAATGGCCGGTTTGTGTCTTGTTCTAAATCTCCTGGTGGCTCAGTTAGACAATGTGCTATGTTACGGTAATTCATCCGAGTCAGTGTTGATCAGTTACGTACATAATCAAATTGCTTTATGTCAGATTTGAACCCTGAGCCAGAAACCGTCGTGTTCTGCTCCTTCTGCTTTGTCTTGTCATCCTTTACTTTCGCTTTAGCATCAGTGGCCGCGCCGCATGTTGGAGGAGCACACATCCGGGATATTTCGTTTCAAATTTAAGCAATGAGTAAATCAATGGGTTCTTCTTTTAATTCACGAGAAAGGCTGTCACTGAAAAACAAAATACAGTAAGGAGAGTGGTTGATCGGATCACATTCTTCCGGTGGGAAGCAGAAGAGGAGGAGGAGGAGGAAGAGAGTGAGGACAGCATCCTTTAAATCTTTCCATCAATGCTTGTAGTCATTCGCCAGAATTAAAGCTTTGTTGTTGCCATTAATTGGGCTTTTATTTCATAGTATTTCACACAGCACAATCTTTAAATATGAATTGTCATTCATTTGTCTGGAATTGGGAGCAAAATGTAGTTTTTTCTTTCTTGTGCTGCATAGGAAATAAGCGCTGCTCTCAACCATATGTTGCCAGGATCAAAGAGTAACACAAGCTATTTGTATGAGAGCTGACAGAAGCGAGGGATGTGTGGAATGAAACCTAGCCATGAATGCAGAAAAAAACATTGTTTTTCTCAAATTGAAGTCACCCAATTTCCTGAACATTAGACATTTCTGGCGAGCATTCCGTAGAAGTCATCACATCCCCGTGTTTTATGACTCCTTTAAACAAGTCGCGTTTTTCCCCAGGTTACACTCTGAGGCTGTGTATCCCCCTGCTGACTTCAGGGAATCTGATTTCTTTTAATGAACAGCTCAATATCTAATTTATTAAAGTGGCTGTTTTATTTGATGCATTTTCCTTACTCCAGCTGAATTAAGGGAACAAGCAAGGGGATGAGGAGAGATGGCCTCCATTGATAAATGTCCTGTTGCACACACAAAGTGCTCCGAGTGTACGCCTCGCTCGTGTCCCTCGCAGGCTCGTGGGCTCCAGGCTGATCGTTGCTCCTTCTCCACTGGGAGCGCGAGCTTTTCTAGGCTTGGCTGCTAAAGGGCGCCGGTGGTAATTGGTCTCGGACAGCCTCTCATCAAGCCAGGCTAAAGGGGAGGGCTCGACAATCGGCGTGGGGCTGACTGCCGATGCGGTTTTTTTCTCTCTAGGTGGAACAGCATAGATATATACCTCCTATACCTCTTGGAGAGTGTGGTTGAATGACATGCAACATTTTCTCTTCCTTTAAGATCAAGGAATGAACAGATTCTGGATGAATTGGCTGGATTTTTGCATCAGAACTGGAAACACCTGTGGCTTGAGAGTTTATTGATTTCTGATCACCTATTTGATCGCACTGTGACGACTCCTTAATCCTGAGCACTTAACCAGTTTGCCTATAACCACTAGTAACCTAATAATCTTTAATTTAATCTACTGTTTTCCATCAATATCTCATATTTTCATGGAGCAACATCCTCCCTTTTTCTCTGCAATCAACATTTCTCTCATTTAGCAGCTCGTCTGTAGTCATCTCTCATCACCTGCATTATCTCTGTATTTGCTTCAATCTCGACACCCTCGTCCCTCTCTGGGAAATATGAACGCAGCTACAGTTACAAAAAAAAACCACACACTACATCCAGAATTGTAATAGAAACAAGGATTTCATAATATAAAAAAACAGGGAATCTGATATACAGCAGGTTGGAGGCCCCGAAGAGAAAAAAGTATAGAAAGAAAAGGTGTATTAAAGTGAAACAGAGGGCCTTGGTGGAAATATGAAGGGGTCAGGATAAGAGCGGAAGGGGCTCCCTGGCGAGAGCCTGGGGGGCCGACTGGGGATGTGTCAGGTGCATGAGACGCGCTCGGCACTGGACAGTGTTGTTGTTACACCGAGGGCAGCGCCACAAGTCCGAAAGTATTGATTTCCCGCCTTGTCGAAAGGCAAAGAACTGTCATGTGGAGAGCACTGACCTTGGTACACACTAAGACAACTATTCCCCCCGGCCCCCCACGGCACAGAGAGGAGAGAAGACAGGAGCGCTTCACACCAGCGGCAAGCAACAAACAACAAGCTACCGAGACTCTTGTTTGGGAGGGGTGGTGGGAAGGTGGGGTTGAGAAAGAGGAAGAAGAGATAGGAGGTAAGCTTGAGAGGAAGAGAGGAGGTTGAGAGAGAGAGCTTCCATCAGAAAAAGTCAGAGCAGGAAGCAAAAGAAAGAAAGAAAGAAAGAGAGTAAGGGAGGGGGGATAACAGTCAAAACCAGGGCCAGTTCCCCTGAGTTGTCAGTGGGCAGCCCAGTGTCTGGTTATCACACTGTTTGAAATGACAATGGCTTGACTTGTATTTTCCTCCTGAGACCCAACTCAGATCTATAAGCCAGAGGGAGGGAGGGAGGGAAGGGGGGGCAAAGAAAAGAAAAGGCTGGTCATAAAAGGAGACGAAAGAACAGCGAGAGGGAGGTAGAAAGCAGCGCGAGAGAAGGCATGACAAAAAGTGAAGTGGAGGGGAGGGAGGGGGGGTAAGAGATTGACTCCTTCTGTCTTCAGTACCACTGCTGAAGTTGTAGCCTTTGACATCTACAGAGAGAGACGGGAAGGAAGGAAGGAAAAGGAGGCAGCAGCCGCTCAACTGAAGTGTTTTTTCATGTGGAGCTCCATCAGGATCTGACAACAAAAAGGGCTCCCTGTCACCTGCAGCTACATGGCAGGGCTGATCCCCAGTCGCTGCAGAGAGAGGCAGGGAAAACACAGCCTACAAACAGTTTTCCTCAGGTTAGATCAGGGTGACAGACGCCTGAGAGACTCTGCTTTTAGTCAGGCATGGCTCGCCTCAGATCAGGGTGTTTTGCTAACAAGCTCAGCACTGAGTTCCCTCCACTCTTGTTCATTGAATCTTATGAATAAAGGCCACTTTTTCATGATGAGAAGTTCTCTGAGTTGTGAAGGAATTTATTCACAAAGTCTCTCCTTTTTTTTTTTTTAGGGGGGGAGATCTTAAAGAAGCTGAGTACTAATTGAATTAGTTGGCTTATTAGTGTTTGACATTGTAAGCTTGGCTATAAGTAAGGAAGTAGGGACTTGGGATGTGGATTTAAAGAGCAGTGTTGGTTTTGGATCTAATTTTACACTCTCTTGACGCACATTATTTCCTTCAGCTGCAGTTAAGCCTAGATATGGTAATGCTAATAATACAGCATGTGTGCAAGTGGGTTTAAGTGGCTTTGCTCACCTCGATCGCCAAACCTGGCAAACATGGCCCTTTATCAACCTAGTGGCTAAAACCTTGTCAATGGTGATTAAAAGATTATTAATTGTTTTTTAATGCCAACTTATTTGTCCATTCAAGCACAAGAATAACCAACCTTCCTCATCCTACACCTTCTTCTCAAAATCCTCTTATTTCAAGAAGCCTTGAGCAGAGGAATAAAACAAACTAAGTGAACCTTTTGGTGATAATTCTTCTGAGTGGCCTTGATGTTCTTCTTACCTCTGTTAGTCAGATTTAATTTAGCCAACTTTAGTTGCTAATTAGTCTTCCTTTATTATTCTAGATCCATTGTCTTTGCTAAAATAACTTTCCTCACAAACACGGCTTCATGCACTGGAAATGATTGTAATAAATTGCATAAATGAATATATAGTCACTCTGAAACATCGGTCAACAGTGGACTAACCAGTCAGTTGAGTTTTAGAAATCAGTACAGCAGTGGTTAAAATCAGTGTTTTACATCCTGCTGATTGTTCATCTTCCTCTGGGAGCATTCATGGAAGCTTTGGGGCTTCCACCGCAGCATGGCGACCGCTCCGATCATTTCAAAACACAACAGTATTCATTGTACCTCCTCAAAATTAGAGCACAACAACTGGCATCCGACAAATGAATAAATGCAAGCCTCCACAATTAGCCCTTGCTCTCGGTGGATGCATAATGGATCTCGTTGGCAAAACGATTATGTGCCACTTGAGATAATGACAGATTGTGCTAAAAGGAGCTGCTTTGCCCACTCATTCATCTCTCTTTGGGGGTATCACACCATATGTGTCCACACTGGAAAAGGACATGGCAGTCAGGCCTGCGGGCTCTTAGCCACCCCCGGGTGCCAGGGGGTGTAATGCCAAGCCAACGACCCATCTGACACATGATGAACGTGTGGACAGGGAACTAAAGGGAAGAATGCCATTCCAGGCATTCCATGCAAGTTTACAAGTAATGGCATGCCAGCAAAGGGCCAACATGTCACTTTAACAGGTCAATACTCTCAGCGGTGTCAACAGGTATGATGAAATGAGGGAGCATCAAAGTTAGACATCTTGACTGAATAATGGGAACAGTTTTTTTTTCTCTCTGTGTGCTCGGATCAGAGAGGGCTTCATCAACTTCATTCCACAATTAAATACAGCCCATTCTCAAAAGCTATTAAATGTAACGTTGGGTGAAAATTTCTGGAGTGTTACTGTGAATAATCGAGGATGAAGAATATTGTCAAGGACGAGAACTGGTGCTGTATTTAAAGCATTTTACTGTAGCATAATATGAGATGTATTTTAATTAGACGACATGGGAATGGAACACAGACTTATATATGTAAGAGCATGCTTTTTAAAAAATTTTATTTTAGATTAATGTTAGCTCCTAAGATCTATCCAGAAGCAGCAGATATTTAAAAAAGTGCCCAACACTATTTCATTTCTTTCTATTCCCCTCCCTGTTTGTCTGGTTTGTGTCCCTGTCTTGTATCTATCCCACATATTCCCCACTGCCCATGACATACTGGAAATGCCTGGTTAAGTGCTGTTCTGACATTAGCTGAGTGTAGTCGAAGCACTTGGCCTGGGGACAGATGCTAGAAAGGCCCTATAAATATGGATGCCACCAACCCCTCCTCTCTTCTCCCACTCTCCCTGGGCTCCTTGATGAGTTTGCATCCATCTGTGTGTCCGTGCTGCACACCGTTAGTTCTGTCACACCGTGTTCCCTCTGTTTGTTTACTCATGGTGACAGGGATATGCTCATTTGCCGTCACCACCTATGTTCCTCTAGCCAGCATGCCAGAGAGAGAGAGACTGCTAATGCTCTGGGTCTTCCTGTAAATAATGTATGCGTCAATGCCAGACAACTAGCATAGCAAGGCAGCCCCAGCTGTCTGAGCTATTTCATAGGCCGGTGGGTCCGTTAGCCTGCACGTCAGTCTCACTTTGCCTGTGCGCGTGTTTGTTAGCTGGTATCATTGTCATCTGCTGTGGCATGGCGGAGCATCACTCCCGAAGAACCCAACGCTGCATGAAAATCAATCCAAGTCAAGCCATGCATCTTCCTGTGCATCCACCTCTGCCCCCTGGCGCTGTGGCGGCCCCGGTTGGGTGTCTGGTGGCTGCACCGATGCCAGCACGTGTGGAGCTGCAGGGAGGATCCCTGTGGGGAGGAAGTAGGCCATTAGTGCAGTCCTTGCCCCAACGTTTTATCTACTTCACTTCACATCACAGAAGGCCGCCCTCTCACTAACTAGCTAACACATGCTAATTAGTCTGGCGACAGCGCAAGTTCCTTTTTGCTTTGGGAGCATATGTGTAGATAAAGAGCGAAGCCGGCTGAGAAGACCTGGCCAGGGACCGATGCTGCTTCATTAAATATTCTTTAATTCACTTCAAATAAACGCAGTAGAGCAGCTTTGTGCTTTAGAGGATCCTGGAAGTTATGAGTGACGGAGCCAGAGTTCAGTCTTAAAGTGACTATATAAGTGACTAACAAGTCACTGCTTCAAACAGACAAATGCTCGCTTAAACACGGAGCTGCCGGGTTCTCCGACTTGCTTTATCTCCCAGATTAGCGTGGCGTTCTGTCCGCTCTCCGAACGGTTTGCGTTTCCTGCAACGTCTTCATTTTCTGGAAACAAGAACAACCACAGCCTTAATGAAACTTAATGATGATAGTCATAACACAACAATAATCCAGTGGTCTGGAAAACTAATCAATGCTTCTTCTCCCCTTCCCCTAATGACCTGTGAAAACAAAGCAATAAAAAGGCGGTGTGTGTTTATTTTGGCCAAAGCAACAGGCTGATAAGAGCAGCTGGCTGATTAGTGCAGAGGAAAGCTAAGACAGTCACAAAAGATTAGAACGCTACACAAGGTAAAGGTGCGTGCACTGCAGGATACATATTTATTCTGTCACAGCAGGCCTGCTGTGTGCGTGTTAAATTGATGAGGATTTCCTGTTTCGTACCCATGCGCCATACCATTTTCCTGTTACTGTAACTCCGGTCGGCGGTGGTAGTTTTGTCATCACAGTGATGATAAACACACGTTGTTTGTCTTGTCGTCTGCATGAAGTGGTTGACCGACATTGCTCGTGTTTTAAACATGCCTCTTGACTCTGGAGGTTCTGGACTCAAATGTGTCACCAAAGTGTCTGAGATTTTCTTTTAACAGTGAGAAATTCAAAACCAGAAGATGCTTTTTTTTCCCTTCTTAATCCAGACTCACAATTTTCACATCTTTTTTTATAGTGTAAAGGGAACTGTTGGTTTGACTGAGTGACTGTCATTAGTTACCTACAGATAAGACAAATAAGGAAAAACAGATTGTTGCACACATCAACATTTGTGTGAACTTCACGAAGAAAGGTAATCATTTTTTTGTAGATTTATCTTCATGTTGCCACTTATACAATCAACACACAAGTTATACCAGAGGAAAATAACTGTGCATGTGCTAAATAATGTGCTAACACATTTCTCAAGATTTTAAACAAATTCCAAGCCAGGCTTACTGTATTTAGGACACACAGAGTTTCTGAGACAGAATTAAAATCGTGTAACAAGCCCTGTGATGAATGTGTTTCATATTCCCTGGTCAGATCATGTGAATTCCAAAACACACAACACGTTTCTCATGACAACATGGGAGATCGGTGTCAGGTGGATTACATGGAATGATGGGATGATGTGTCTTTTTTCCTGCTTGCTGAAGAGCCTGGTGTCCTGATTAAAAATTTCAGCTCCACTGCCTTTCTAATTAATTAGCGAGGCCACTCAGAGGAGCGCTGTGGACCAATTAGTCTCTAGCAAGCCGATGATGCCTATCGCTGCTGCATCACCGTACAGCTGTCGCTCCTTGCTCCGAGGATGGCTAGGGATGGACCCTCAGGTACTTGTACAGGTTCAAACAGCATCATGTTTGTGTGTGTGCATGTGTGTGTGTGTGTGTGTGTGCGTGTGCACTACAGATGCATGCACACTCATAGTGTTCTCACAAAAATAGAAAGAGGTGATTCACAAAGCTACACTTTTAAAGACACAAAAACACAAGATCAGAACATTATTTGCAGACCAAGCTCATCTTTGATTAAAAAGAAACTTATCATGACTCCTTGACTTGAAGAGAATTGCGCATAAGAGATGCAGACAGTGATGGAAAAATGTATTGATTATCAATGAGTCAATACACAGAAGATGAAGACAGAAAAGTTTACATAGTTATAACCGTTTATTTTTCAAGTGGCAGTTACAAGCAGGGTTTTTTTCTGAGAAAATGGCCTTATTTTTGCAAAATTTTGTGATATTTTGAAAAACATTTACCTACATTATTTAGACATAATTTATCTCCATTCGAATATTTTGACAAACAACACGGGAAAAAAATTAAATATTGTGATTTGTTTTGTATAGACTTCTTTTGAGAGATGTTTCGTATACCTTTTCCTCCTTTGAGCTGATTACAAGCTAAGGATTTCTTATTTTAAAATCGTGAATTTACCTTCCCTGTCAAACCTACAGCTGTTCCCAATGTGAGCTGCATGCCTGGGAAAGTCAGAAAGAATGCCATCTAAAGACACACGAAGCTGAACACTTTGATCCCGATCCCCTCCGTAGAAAAGCAGATGAAATAAGATGGACTTGTTCCCATTTCTTGGGTCTTGATGGTGAATTCATCCTGCGTGCTGACCACAGGGATGGGCGGGGAGGTGTCTGCCGTTCTTTCAGAGTGGTGGCAGAGTTTGCTGACTTTGTGAGAACAGGCTAGTTATAAGACCGAGGAAGCTCATTTCCACTTCAAGGGGTCGACTGAAACATGGCATCAGCAGGCCTTTCTGTTAGCTCGCTCCACGCACACGCACACGCACACGTGTCTGCGCTGACGCGTGTGCGTGCGCGTAGCCACACATCGTCGTTACACTCAGGGACCAATGTTTATTTGTACTTGTGTAAAATGCGCTGATACAGTTCTTCTTTGAGACTGAAAAACAGCCAAAAGCTGAAAAAAAAATATTGAACTTCAAACCCCCTCCCCCACAGAGGTGGGTACACATTAATGAACACATCGCATACAAACACACACACACACAAATGTAACGTCCTGCAAATAATTTGCCATCTTTTGCAATTTTAATTTACGTTTGGATTGGCACGTTTATAAATTTAAAAAAAAAAGAAAGAAGAAAAGCGTGTGTGTGTTTGTGCAGCGCAGACACACTTCAGCACGAGTCCCTTTACAAGCGCAGTCGAAAGTGTAGTGGCTGATTAGTATGAGAAGAGGAGATGAATATTGGAGGACTCTCAAGAGTCATCCATGAAACATGGAGAGGATGTCAAAGCATTTTGTTCTCATCTCGTTCATTAGACATTACTCAGGCTAGTGGACGAACATCATACACACAAACACAAAGACAAAAAAAAAAGAAAAAGAAAAGAAAAGGCATGCACGGAAAACAACACTGCTGGAAACAGTTGTAGTTATTAGATCAGCGTGTCTGACATTTTGTCGACATAAGTAATTAATTTATCCTTACTATTGAGAAAGTCCAAAGAGCCCAATTAACATGGCTAATATTGCTGCATGGTGTAAAAACATCTTTTTCTTTTTTTTTTTACTACAGAGGGAATATTCAAATGACTTGCCTTCATTATTCAAATGTATAAGCAAAGTCATCACTGGGGAAAGAGACAAGATGGGATTCACACACACGCAGGAACAAGAAAATAATCAATCTTTTATTTTCTCAAAGCAATCAAATATTCCGCTGGCGTGCTTTTCCTTTATCTCGGGTTTCCTGATTTGTGTCATCTGGGATGTGACAGTTTCTTAAATTTCAAAATCTCGAGATTCTCCCTTGCTATATTGACAAAGAGCCATGTTGCAGTGATAATTGTTCATTATTTGGCAATGTTGACAGCTGGTTTGCGTGTGCTGAGAAGCAGTTGGGCATTTAATTGAAATAAATAAGTAATTGAAAGCTTCAGAGGAGGAGGATTTTTGACTTTTTACAGTCGGTCCGGCACACATGCTCAGACAGGAGGCCAGGCCAAGACTCGCTCGGATGCCAAATCCCACAGCTTTGTAAACAACGCAGTGCAGAAACGGAATTATACAAATAATATTAGAGTGAAAATGTTCATCTCAGAGGCGGCAGTGACGGACGTCTTCTAGTTTATTCCAAGGCTATTTTTTTTTAAACATCGCTATTGTGGTACTGTGTTCTTTATTTTCACATTTCGTTGGGGTATTTGTTTTCTGGTGAACTCGGGGGCCCAACTACTGCAAGGCCTGAGCTCTTGGCTCTACTCTCCCACTCGTATAGCTATAACAAAGTCAATATTACAAAGAGGTAACACATGTTGAGGTATGCTACAGCCAGCCCTGGTGCTGTGATCTGGGATTGGGACAGACACACACACACACACAGACACACACACACACACACACACACACACACACTGCATAAAAGAATGCACGCCTTCAATGTTATGCCTGCAATGTCCCCAACTTTGCAAACCGTGTGTGCGTGTGTGTGCGTGTGTGACTGTGTCTTCAACTTTGTTATGAGTGAACCCAAAGCACTTGTTGGTGTCTGTGCTTTCACATATGTACTGAGAGTGTGTGTGCGTGTGTGTGCGCGTGTGTGCGCTTGTGTTTGTGTGTGTGTGTGTGTGTGTGTGTGTGTGTGTGAGGGCCAGTTTGTTTTGTTTTTTCCCTTACTTCAGCACATCTGAGAGAGCTTTTCTGGAACTCCTGAGCCCTGTCCAAACAAAGATGGCTGAATGTGAGGGATGAAGGGGAGGTGGATCAGGGTGTGTATGCGTGTGTGTGTGTGTGTGTGTGTTCGTGTGTTCGTGTGTGCGTGTGTGTGTGTGTGTGTGTGTGTGTGTGTGTGTTTGAGATTTTTCAAGTAAGCTGGGACCAGAAGGGCCTTGCAAAAAAACCAGGAGGAGGGAGAGAAAACCGAGCCCCTGAGAAAGGCAGCTGGAAACATGGAGACTTGCGGTCTTTCTCCCCCCCCACACACACACACACTCGCTTCTTCACCTCATCCCCCAGCTCTCTCTCCCTTGGTCCAGCTGCACTCAGATGTGTCTGCCTCCCCCCTCCAATTCCCTCCCCCTGCCTCAACCCCGCTCTCCCAAACTCAATGCCACTGCCAAGGAGAGAGAAAGAGGGAGAGTGAGCGAGAGCGTCACAGCTGGTAATACTTACGGCCCATTTTACCACAGAAAAGGCATGAGATTCATTAGGCCAGGGCCCGCATGTTTTGTGCTGAATACTGGCCATGTTATTGTTAGGATGTGGTAAAATTATAAATATGGAGGGGTGAAGAGTATTCGGGGTGTTCAGGGATCTAAGCGAAAGGATAAGAGAGGAGACGATGCTGTGGGAGGAGGAGGAAGAGGAGAAACACGCCACTCATTAACTCCTCTGCCGCAGTCATGTTTCTCATGATTGGGTGGCAATAAAATTTAAAAAAAAAGAAAATCTGTCACAATTTGTCCAAGTTAATGACTCAATGGCACACCAGCTCTCAAGGGCTGGAAGACACGCTAGCATATGTCGAATTAGTCAATAGCTTTATAATTGCAGGAATAAGGATTCCGGCTTCCATCGAATGAAGCCAACTTAGAGGGTCCTGGGAGGGATTTTTGCAATTTAGTCATGTCGATTTCAGAATGGCAATCAAGGAGGCTTTTGGCGGTGCTTTCCCCGCACAGTTCTTGGGTGTCTCTCTTTTGTTTTCCATCTCTCCCCCCCTGTCCTCGCTCCTTTCCTCCCACCTGTTTGAGCTGCTGCGTGTTTTCTTTGTGACCCGTGACTCCGGAGCGGCGTCTAGCCACCACTTCAGCCCTTCTATCTGTGAACTTTGTAAGACAGATAAAGATTAAAACACAGAGACTTTCCTTATGGTCTGCCATCACCCTCCCTCTCCAGTTGTCCCACCACACACACATGCACACACACACACAAACACAAACACACACACACACACACTCGGTGTCCTGCAAAGGCACTCCTCACTTCTCTCCGTCATTATGTGGCTTTGGGAGTGACACACTTGTCACTGCATTGATGTAGCCATTGGTTGAATCCTCTCCTCGTATCTCCCTCCCCTCTCCGTCTGTATCTCTTGAGTCCTTGTTGTCTGTGTCTTTTGCTGACTGAGACCCTAAATACTAATAAAGTAACAGCTTTTCTCGGAGTGTTGTGTCCAAAGAGGAAACTACCGAACTGACTCAGGAGCGGTCCTCTCACTATGCTGGCTAAGGTAAATGCATGCACAAACCTGCAAAGAGCAACAATCTATGGATGCAACGAAGGATTAAGATGCAAGCAGGCGTAGCGTTGGGTTGTGAACAATCTAAATAGAGTAGCTATCGCCGCCGGAGTGTAGTTTGTGCTTTGTTTTTGTGCTCCTACAGTAGTTGGGTGCGCAGGCCCAGGTGTTTACAAGTACACCACAGTGTTGACATGTGTTTGAACAAAGCTCTGAAGACAGAAACAAATATTATTGCCCAATCGTGTGCCTTGAAAAGCAGCCATTCCGTCTGCAGTGTAGCTCAGTTTAGTTTAAAAAAAAACCCCAAAAAAACACGCATGTGTAATCTTAAGATTGCTTACGCACAATTAGCAACGCTTTTTTAGAAGAAAGGAGAAAATAAATAACTATCGCTGATGTAGGAGCAATTCCAGAATTTCTCCAGCTGGGTTAGGTGTGTGTGTGTGTGTGTTTTTGTGTTTGCCACACGAGTCCCACCGCGAGGACTGGGTGATTAAAAAAACGTCAATTTAGGTGAATCTCGGAAGTGCTAGCCTCCTTTCGTCACTCCTGCTCCATATGTGTGAGATTGTGCGTGTCCTGTCGCCCACGCTTCCCGGTAATCACCATGGCGATGTCCCCTCGTGGAGAGGGGTCAGGAGTATGTCTGGGCTTCCGATTAATATCTCTGTTTGTGTTAGAGCGTAGATGAGAAGGAAGGTAAAGAGCAGACGATGTTGATGATCTTCTCTCCCCGTCCTTTATTCCCACCAACCCCTGCTTCTCTCAGCAACTCCTCCTTTTTTCCTGTTACTCCCCTTACTTTTGTCTCAAGTCTCAAGGCAGAAACCAAGCATGTTGTTGCAGCACCGATCCCGTTATTTGCATTTGGTCCGGGGCGTTCAGTCCACAGGTGAGTACAGGTGTCGGGTCTGACAGGAAGTTGTGCTTATCTGGCGCAGGTCGCTCCCTGTGACAGGCTGAAGGTCGGAGTAGATCTCACAATTCATGACAGCGTCTGATTGTCTTTCTTTCTCCTATCCTTAAAGCGTCCACAATGATAAGAATGCCTGCCTGAACAATACAAAGTCTAACAACTTGCACAGTCACATTCAGCTTTCATTGCGAAACAGTTGGTTAATCAACACCAAATTATTTGAGAAATTAGGTTATGGATCTTCTCATTTAAAACTAGTTATGACTGACATTGGTGGGAATTTTTTTTCATTTTTGGAAAATAAACTTTTCAAATCCAAACTGACCAGCTACCAAACGAATCAGATTTCTATTTATTATATGCACAGTAAACACACATGTACTATAAGTTGCTTCATGCAGTAGAAATCGCGGAGATCTAGCCTGACATCTTCTGCACTGCACTTTCTTAACCTTCTTCCCTCCCCTCATCAGCTTTCATCAGCCTCCTCCACCTTTGCTCAGACACCTCTTCCCAGCTTTTCCAATGCACTGGCGTGTCTCACCCCCCCCCCCCCAACCCCTTCAAACCCACTCTTGTGCACCCCTTCCATATCTCATGTCTCTTCCTCCTCGCCTTACCTTCTTTCTCTCGCTCTTTCTCTTGCTCTGTTCCCTCCCTGCCTCCCCTAGCATCCTGCTTTGAACCTGGCCTTGAATCCATGCACCCAGAGGTCTGTCACTGGACAGGTGATTTGATCTCTTGCTGGGGAAATGCTTTGAGGAGAGCTGTGAGGGTCTGGGAACCTTGACTGGGGTCCTCTTCCTGGAACTATGTCTGCACAAAAGATGGGAGAAACTGGTGTTCCCTTGATGCTCCGGTATTTGAACTGAGAGTGTAGTCTGGTGTTAACAGTGGTACCGTTCTCTGTCTATAGGCTCCACGGACTGAGAGCAGGGCATGAGATAGTAAGATCACAGAGTTGTGTTTATGCTACTGTGATATTATTCTCCGTCTTACATTCACAAATCAAAGTCAGCTGCATCATTTTGCCATCCAATACATCAAAAAGCACAATTGAACTAAATGACCGAGATTTTTTTTGTCATTTCGTTGGTAGAAATAACGTCTGTCACTGAGTCAAACCACACAAAAGAAGTAGGACAGTTTGAGGCATAAACTATGATGAACTGTGTTTGTGTTTGATTCTGAATTAATAACACGGGTGTTACATCTGTGTTTGTTAAAGCATGCAGAGCGTGAGTCATGTCTGACCACTGACAAACGTGAAAAGACCCGGCTGGACCCATGGACAACGTTTCAGCTCAGTGTCATCTGGAATGCAGGGGCTGACAGATGACATCACTCACAACTCAAGTTGTTGGACTCATCTTAAGAGCTCCAGATTTATGTTTTCAGTTTGTAATGTCATTGCTGGTCCATTGCTGGTTTCCAACAGAAGAGTCTGTTAGATTTAGATTTTTTTTAAAAAATGTGGCTTTATTTTCCGATGACATTTATACCTGGCCTTTTCAATTTTGCTGCATTCTTGTAGGACCTACTGTCGATACATGTAGGCAAACTTATGTTGCAGGGGAAATTGAAAAATGAATGTTAATATTCATCAGATTTGTACCCAGGTACGTTTTACTGAGCCCGTTTTTGATATATGCTTAACTATCTTCAATTCATTTCAATCCAGCTTTAGTCTTTACGTTATAGTCTAACTTTAAATATCGTAAAAGATTTTTTAGCATATCTTGTCTGACGGTGAATCTTAAATCGGTAGAGTCACAAGCGACATTAATGAGGGGTGCGTGCAAACGGCAGATATGTCCGCTCGGAGAGGAGAGGGGAAGAAGGGAAGAAAAGAGAGGTGTCCCAGGTCTCCGTATGAGTACATGAAAACACATGCTTCTCTTCTCCTTCTGTAATCCACCAGGGACTCACGCCCCATTTGGTTCCCATTAGCATAGCTCTGGTCGCTCTGCCCCATGTCAAAGCCCAGACGCACAGCTGCACAGAGGACAGGGACCTCTGGGCTCTGGGACTGCCATCTGGGGTGTGTGTGTGTGTGTGTGGGGGGGGGGGGGGTTCAAAACCAGAACTGACATGGAGGACAGGAGGGGTTCACAGAGAAGACACAAGTCTCTTCTCTGCAATTGCTCTCCCCTGCATAGTATAAAGATTTTACACTGAAGTCAGAGCGCAAGTGATTAATCGTTGTTTATTTTGTACCACTTTGTAAAGCAAGAAACCTGTTTCAAGTCAAATCCAATGTACAAAATCAAACAAGCAAAAATTAGGCTTGGCATGAGGTATTCACTCCCCTGTATTTTGTGGCGTGCTGAGTCCGACTACAAAGGCTTTTTTTAGTCAGCATGTTTTATTTGTCACCTGTTTCTAATATGGACACTGTGAAGTCCTGATATATCAGACAAAGCCAGGGTCTGTTTTATGACATGCAAAGCTGCTGTGCCTCTTTTCCTACACACGTTGGCTGCACATTTCTGGCAGGAAATTGACAGCATTTCAGCAGCTAACTCATGGATGAGATAATATCTTGTGGATGGAAGAGAGGACAAGATGCTCCCAGTGTTTTACAGTGACCCGAAGCAGAGACAAATTTAAATTTAAAGCTGCTGCTTCGAAGATGAGGCGCACACATGCACACATATGCACACATACGCACGGGGTTTTCATTTAAGTCCCGGCTTTGCTGAAACTACTAAACAAGAAATGTGGTCTGTGACTGTGTGTTAAACATGTTAAAGGTTTCAATTAAAGTAGGAAGAACAATACCCGCCCAGCATCCAGCAGCTGCATGCGCTGACTTTCCATTGTGCGCTGTCACAGGCGGATACTACAAGGCTTTAATGGCACTACGGTCTATTTTTGGGGGGGTTAGGGGCATTTTTTATGACATATGGTTGGAAAAACAACAAGGTGGTAGTAATACATTGTACAGGAAATGAGTTTAGGATCACCTTCAGACTAGCGGAGGCAAAGGCACAATCCTTGCTGATCGCTGCATATGCTGCTCGTCTTTGCATTGGATGCGTTCTCATGGTCTCAGTATTGATCCTGGGCCACGTAGCGTGTCTTTCCCAGTCTGTTTATAATGCTCTTGGACCCGATTACACAAGTCCAGACTGAAGCCATCTTGTTCAGCTCCTCTATCCTGCATTTCTTCAGTCCATCTGTCCCACTAACAGTCTTTTAATTGAGAGTCCTCCCCAGTCTGACGCTGGCCATTGCTGACTGTCAGTGTTTATACAATTGGGCTGGGACAGGGGCTGCAAGCCAAGCAAAACATCCATGAAACATCAAGCCTCCAGCTAAACAAAACCCAGCAGTGAGAGACACACTCTTGAGCCAGATAAGGGCTGAAAATGATGCTTTCTGAAGGCAGCGAGGTTCAGCCGTTGACCACAAGCGGTAACACGGCAGCTGTGAGAGAGTGCCGATTGTTGTCTGGGTCTAATTGCTACAGCATTGTGGGATTTTCTTAACTTGCTCTAACGTTGTAGAAGTTCACTTCCTGATTTATAACGTATCACAAACAGTCGCGCACACACACACACACGTACTCTGTCCTTTCCCTCATCGCTGTCCTCTTTAGTTGCGAGCCAAAGAGGAAACCCTGGCGAGACGCTAGCACAATGACTAATGCTGTGTATCTGGCTGTGCCTCAGATAACGTGGCCTCCTCCCCCCGGCCTGCTGTGACAAATATGTGCAAGAGTAGCGGTGGGATCCGGGCCCAAACTCGTCCC
This sequence comes from Antennarius striatus, assembly GCF_040054535.1. NCBI lineage: Eukaryota > Metazoa > Chordata > Actinopteri > Lophiiformes > Antennariidae > Antennarius > Antennarius striatus. The sequence continues at coordinate 6,011,740 of NC_090783.1, forward strand.
TGACCCAGCCCAGGCCAGACTCACGCTAAACCAGGGCCAAATCCGAGCTGGCCACAGAGTTTTTGATGTGAGAATCGTGAAATTAAGTCTATATAACTTCATATTTCTTTGCCTCCTTTGACTGTCTGCACAGGCAGACGAACTCACATCCGTCATGAAGTTGCTTTTGATGACCTTCTGTGACACATCTGTCTGTTGCCTGTCTTACAAACTCTGTAATCCGTCTGCAATCTTTCATCTTGTTGCGTATGATGAATTTTGATGCCGTCAGATCCCAAGCATCTCCTGCGTTATTTTCCTCTCACGCATTCTGAAGCGATTGTGGAGCAATGCACAAATGAATCCCAAAGAATAACAGACATTTTAACGTCCCCTCCTTTCCCCCCTTTTTTCCTCCCGTCAGTGCTTCCTCGGTTGAGGAAGGCTTGCTGCTTTAATGCTTCTTAATGCTGCTGTCTGCTTAATAGGCGAGATATGAGAGGTGCTGCTAGCCAGTGCAATAAGTCAGTGATTAGAGGGCGCCTTGTCACAGCGGCAGCCTCGCAGACAGTGGCACGCTCTAATTGCTGTATTAGACGCCCCTTAACAATCTTGTCAGCTGTCAGACCTCGACTAAAAAGAAAGAGGTGCATTTTATATTTGTAATTGTTTATTTCCATCTGCCGTTGTTAGTGCTGCTGCACGGAGAGGTAATTAGGAAAGAGTTATGTCGTGTGACATCACAGAGCTAAATTTGGATGCTCCAAATTGGAGTTTGTACAGTTTTTTTCTGCAGGTAAATTCCTTGCGGCAAAACATCTGACATGATATTAACTCACAAATAAAATTATATGACGCGGGTGGCACGGTAACCGCAGAGCAACGTAAGTAGGGCAGCAACAAAGGGCTATTTTTAGTATTAGTAGAATTTTGGGTTTTTTTTTAGCAGAAATAGAAATAGAAAGCCTTTATTGTCACTATACATTGTATAATAAGATTTGGGGCAACTTCTTACAGTGCAATAATTATAAAAGAGTTAAATAAAGAGTAAAATAAAATACAGGTATATACAGTAGGTACGCTTTTCCAATTATTTTCAAAAATGTGTACGCATGGAATATCAAAAAGAGGTCATGCCCAGCACGGCAATATTGCAATTAATCTTCAGATAATTTCTGTGGTTAATGAAGTTATCCTCTTATCTGTGAACTCATACAAAGGCCATTGTGATTCCCTAAAGTTGTAAGTTCTAGGGAAATACTTAGTTACGTAGGTGATAAATGATTTGACAGTTTCTGTCATCTGTTGACATTATTGATAGAACAAGTAGATTTTTTGTGTGTGTGTGTTTTCACTCCGGCTGTAGTTTTAGTATGAATCTAATTTGAAATCAGACAAGCAGAATAATACATTGAATAAGAATGTACAGGTTTTAAACGTGTCTATTTCACCAGAGAGAACCTGTGTGTAAATGTATAGAACAGTGTTGCAAAACGGCGTCACGAACACTGATGTTGCTTCAGAGAGATGGGACATGGGAGTAGACCTACTCAGGCAATCCTGTGTCTGTGGGGTCACCGGTTTGACCCCTGCCATGGCCACTGAACACTCATGAACAGCCATGTCTGCTGTGTAAGGGTCCTCCAGGGGGAAAGCTGAACACACTTATTACCCTTTTCTCTGGATAAGAATGTAAACTCAGCGCATATGTGCGCTGAAAATCACACATATAATCCTCACACACACAGCTGAGATTGCCGTGCCGACACCTGGAGGGCTTAGAAACGGTGTCAAGTGAAGTAATCTCCGTGTTCTGTCTCATTCCATGTCAAACAGTAGTGCGACACGGTTAGAAGTGGCGTAATTTGTGGTTAATCTTGGATTAGCCCATGTTCACTTCGATGCCTCTGGTTACTAATCTGGTTAACAACAACCTGAGGGCAAGCAGGGAGGGATTCTGATTTTATGGTCTCTTAGTAGATGATGAGCAAGGTGAATTTTACATCCAGAATTTTAGGGTATTGGTCTAATCCTCAGCGCTTTGGTTAAATACCAGATTGTGGATTAATACAGGCTGGCTGGTGTGTGAACACAGGAGCAGAAATGTGACAGTGCATTGATTTCAGTTGTGCGATGATTCTTTTTTATCTGATTGTGCTGACTTTAACATTGTGAAATGTAGGTTTGCTGGACTCCAAACTATGACCGTCCTCATGAAGGACAGTGTCACATAATTGTGACACCATTACCTCATGAGAAATATAGAACAACAATTTGAGATAACACATTTAGTGCGCATTGTAAAATCATAAAGATCCACGCTCTGTTCATTGGGCTTTGCTACGAGGACGAGCAACTTCTTTGTCTCTGTCCTGTTTTGGGTTTTTTATTTTTGGGGGTGGGGGGGTGTTATTTATTTCTACAGATAGTGTCATCAAATTGTGGTCTGGCTTGTTTCCTCTGAACCAATTTTCAAAATTAATAGGAAGCAACTCACAGAACTCATCTTGCACACTTACCGCCTACTTCCCGAGTCTTGCATTTCTGATATTTTTATTCAATTTTGGTGATTAGACTTTTTTTTTTTTTCTGTACAAACTAAATAATTCCCCTACAGTCACTTGGTCTGAATCACCGTTAGATGAACCAAATATAAAATAGTCACCTGTGGTGTATTTATGGTTTTTTATGTCATGTTACAGACTTGTAATGAAATGGAAACACAGTATGTGATAAAAGAACAGATATAACCCCCCCCCCTACAAGCAACATTTCTTGCGCCATTCTTTGTAGGGGCTACAAATTCGCATTTGGCAGTTTAGGCTGCAGAAGTGTTACTATCTTTACTTGCCTATTCATCTTGATAATGTAAAAAAATGTCTGATAAACAAAGACCTGCCAATGCTTATCAAGATTCATGTTCCTCCTTTCTTTTTTATCCACTCACTTCTTTCTTTCTGTTTTCTATTTTCTCCACGTCAGATAAAAATTTACGGCTCCCAGCTGTTGCACTCATTTGAATGATAAAGCTGTATTCATCTGTGCGGATTTCTGTGTGTGTCATACGTTCTCTCTGTGCTGTAAAAAAAAACAAACACAAAAAACCTCTTTATTGTTTGAAGAGTATGAAACATCTGAGAAGATCAAACTGCCTCCTGGAGAAAGTACCTGAGTTTTTAACAGCCCTTAGTGAGGGCTTAAGGCGAGGAATCGTGCTGTACCAAGCTGACCTCGTCAAAGTCTGGACACTTAACCTCTCACTGCTAAAAGCTTTCCGGGGTCAGACTAAGTGCAGTGCCGGCGTTGAGTAATAGATCCTCCGTCATAACAAGTTACATTTTTGTGTTTTCAAGAAGGGAAGTCTTTTGTCAGTTTACATGAACACATAAATCACAGAGCAGAGGCAGAGTCTCACACTGTAATGAGAAAAGAGTTGGCAAATTAGGTGTGTGAGAGTTATTCATTGCTGCTGCGACTGCTAACGTGTTCAACCGGAAACACGGTGACCTCCTGAATCATAACCTGAAGTAAAACTGAGTGAATGGAAGAATTGTGTGTTTCTGTTTTTATTCACACACCAATATGCAGCAGCTATAACAATATATTAATGATGACAATATAGTATGTTTAAATCAATAAAACAGTTCAGGCAGGTGTCTTGTCATTTTGTTATCACACAGTTTGAGATAAATGCTTGTTTCTTCTTCTAAAATAGATTTGCGGTTTAAAATGATGATGTTATCACTCTAGGAGTGTATCCCAGATGTTTGACCCCCAGGACAAGGGGAAGATGCAGAATGTTAAAATTAGATAAACGTACAGGAGGGCTGTGGGGATTTCTTCTGTGTAATAATTCTTCTCGACTGTTTCCTCTTACTTTTATGCATGACTGCTCATTCTCTACTTTTACTTTATGCTCCTTCCTTTATACACAAGCTGTGATTAACACAAATTTGCCTCTGTTTATCTGCTGTGTCTCTGCAGGCCATTCGCTGTACACTGGTGAACTGCACATGTGAGTGTTTCCAGCCGGGGAAGATTCACCTACGGACATGTGACCAGTGCAAACATGGCTGGGTAGCGCATGGTGAGCAACTTTATTGGAGTTCGTCCTTTCACACCTCACGGTTTGAATGTTCTGCATTGTCTTTTCCTCTCATGTGGTGGTGAAAGCACAAGGTTCCAATTTTCCTTTCTTTTTTTTTTTTTAACAAATTTTCCACAGTGGATGTTTTTGTTTGCTTCTGTTTTTTTTTTTTTTCCTCCTTCGCTTTGAGAGTCTTGTTTTTTTTTGCGCCTCTGATCGAGCAAAAGGGGTAAACAAAAAAACACAACCACGACAGAGAAGCGAGAGACCACACGTTAGGAGTGTTTCATGCAGGCATTAAAGAAAAAGGGAGAGAAGGCAGGAAAAGTATAAGGAGCAGGAGGAGGGGAGGAAAGAAAAAAGAAAACACCTGTTTGGCGTGTGTTCGCACAAGAACAGGTCATGGGCCCGGATCGCGCAGGACCCCACTGACTATTTTTTAATCTCTCCCTCTGAACTGTCAGGCACCAATCTCTTCTCTCCCCCCACTTTTCATTTCATGTCGGCGTTGGCAGGGACTCTGACAAGTAGTTCTTCATTTTTTATTATGTTCGTGTCTGGCTGATCTGTGTTGTCAGGCAAAACCCTCGTCAGCAGGAAAAAGCCATCCGAGGATCAGAGAGAGACCCAACCAGGTGTCACCCAGACAGGCAGGGAACGAGGGGAGGGAGAGGGAGAGATGGGTAAGAGGTAAGGGAGGAAGAAAGAGAGAGTCGACCAGGTGTCGCACAGACAGCCAGAGAGGAGGGAGAGGTCGCGGAGGTTGCGATGAAGGGGGAGGAATAACAAATCGGCCTTGCAAGATTCACAAATTTTTTTCAGCTCACGTATGTCAAACTGACGGCACACAGGCTCCTCTGTCCCGTTGTTGAAGTTTGTTGCGGCTGAATGCATCCAAAAAAACACGACAAATACCACATGCTAAGAAAAAAAAAGCACTTCCACCTGTTCTGCATGGGTGTTTGGGTAAAGTCTGCTGCAACATTTCACTATCAGTCGAAGATAATGCAGAGAAGGACTCCAGCAGATGGATGCAAGTACGTTATCAAGTAGCATCAGGGATAAATGACGTATTTGAGCATCAATAAAGCAGGAATTAATATCGAATTTCTCATCTTATTTTCTTTAATTAACACGAGAAGCACGATGACCAATTCACTAGTATATTTGCTCCTGCAGATTAATATCAGTAAACGTAAATCCATCCGAGCCCCTGCCTTTGAAACTAAACTCAGCTGCACGTAATTCATCTGAACACACACCCGATCAGCCACCCACAGAAAGAATTAAGGACCGAAACAAAAAAAAAAGAAAAGTGGATGTACTGCAGGTTTAGATGGAGATGGAGACATAAGAAGCAAATAAAAATGGAGATGCAAAGCCATCGTAAATGTGCAGGAGCGAGAGATTAGATTAAATAGAAAGAATGGCACATAATTACATTAATGTCATTGCTTTTATCTGATTGATATGCTATTATCAACTAGTGCTGACGGCGCAGTAGCCTCTGAAGATGGGAGATGAACCTGATAGTCATTAACTGTGCCTGTGTATGGGTGTGCAAGCATTTGTGTGTCTGTGTGTGTCTGTGCGTGTGTGTGTGTGTGTGCCATTTGATTCACTCTCCCCCCCCCCATGTGCTCAACCAAACAGCTCTGGACAAGCTCAGCACCCAGCACCTGTACCACCCGACCCAGGTGGAGATCGTTCAGTCCAATGTGGTGTTTGACATCAGCAGCCTGATGCTATACGGCACGCAGGCCGTCCCCGTCAGGCTCAAGATCCTCCTCGACCGCCTCTTCTCCGTGCTGAAACAGGAGGAGGTTCTGCACATCCTGCACGGCCTGGGCTGGACTCTTCGAGACTACGTCAGGGGCTACATACTGCAGGTCAGTGAGCGACTGCATTAAAATGCATCAAGTGGATTTAATCTACATGTCAAGACCGGGTACCTGTGGTACCTCCTCTCTGTTGATACACTGATGTACCCCTGCTATCACAACCTTTACTTACTCTCTAATTGCAGCTAGTCTTGCAGTTATTTTGAGAGGTATTGATGAAAAAGGACAATAATGACAATTTAGGCCACTTCATTCCCATTGAATGCCCATTTTCTCCTCACTTTCCTGCTATTTCTTCTACTTCAGTCTGCCCTGTTTCTCTGACCCATCAACACCATGACCCTCTGCTGGAAAAAGACAAGGATTAGAGAAAAAAAAAATGGAGAAAATGTCACGCTAGCAAACTATAAAACCGCTGTAGTGTATTTCCTCTCTCCTTCCATTCTTCCCTCCACCACTCCCTCCCAAATAATTGCAGTCAGACACATTTCTCAATCAAAGGTATAGAGGTTGTGGTGTTGAAACCCAAACCAAAGTGTTCCTGAATGAATTAGCTAAGAGCAAGCGAACATGTGGATGTGGTTAGCGCTTGCTGTGCACGTGCATGTGTGTGTGTGTGTGTACATGTGTGTGCATGTGTGTGTGTGTGTGCGTACGTGTATTTGTTGTGTGCACATGTGCTTATCTGTATGCATATGTAGTTTAGTGTTCCAACAGTGTAAGTGGAACAGCATGGTGAGGAGAGCGTGGTTTGTATGTGGAAATAGCTTCTGTGAGTAAAACGCACACAGATCTAGTCCCTTTCTCTTTAAGTCACACACACACACACGCACGCATACACGCACGCATACATGCACGCACGCACGCACACACACACACACACACACGAAACACTACTCAAGCAAAAATGAAAACATTTTTGTGTATGTTAGTGACAAAGACGTGAGTGTTGGGAATATAGAAAACACGAAAGGCGATAAAAATCAGTGATATAAAATAAAATGAAATATGATATAATCTCCTGTCATTAAAGATGCTCTTAATTCAGAAATTATAGATGCATTTATGCACTTTATATAAAGATATGTCTGAAGTGTTTCTAGCCTAATTATATTTAAAATTGTTTTTATTATCAAAAAACCTGTGCAGTATATGATCAAATGCTCATTTGAATAAAATCTTGAATAGTAAATTATTGTTTTACTCCAAAAAAAAAAAAAAAGTGCTAAATTTTAAATATTACAGCACACTGTGGTGAAACAGCAAAGTTTCAAAGCTTCTGTGTTTGAATTATCGACCAAAATTATTAGGTAAAAAACACTCAAACTTTAACTGTAACATTTTCTGAAAAACCAGAGTGAAATTTTTTAAATCTTCAGTGTGAGAAAGCCTCATTTTGTGTCCCCACTGGAGCGTCGTTGTTCCCACAACTGAAGCCTCTGTGTTTATATCAGCTGGTTCTAATAGTCAGCTGGTGAGAGCATCGTTGCTCAACTGCTCAGTCTCATGTCACGCTACTGGCTAAATCCTCTAGATCTCCTCAGATGGGTTTCAAAGGGGCCGCGGCCGCAGAGAAACAGCCAGTCACTTAAAGGACAGTTAGTAGTCATTGTACGGCCCTATTAGCCTGTAAGTAGCTATGAAATTCAATCATCTTCTCCGAGCCTCCGGGCAATGCTTTGTGTCAGGGGTGTGTTCCCCACCGCTAGGCTGAGGTAAATGAGAGATAAAAAGAGGAAAACTGAACTGCAGATGATAGGTAATAAGTTGTCTTTTTGATAACGATGTCAGGGGACATTATTGGCTGATAAATGACTTCATTGTGAGAAAATTTTCACCAATTTAGGATTTGAATGAAGACATTTAGGCCACAAGAAAAATTGTGTATGGGTGTCCGTGATGCGCTAGAGAACTGAGGACACTGAACCGACAGGATACCAGCGGCTTCCCCGATGCCTGACCGCTGGTAGCATGCAGTGTAGGAGGGAGGAAAACACACACACACACACACACACACACACACACACACACACACACACACGCATGCACACAAATTTCCATTTGAGCAAAACCCGTGAAAACAGACGCACCCTGGACCCACCTGTTTTTACGTGCCCACTCTTTCTTTATGTGTGCATTCATTTAAAGGACACTAGCAAGCAAGCAAAGTACAGAAATCACATATTATTACACCACCTTCATGACTTTTTATTCTTTCTTGGGACACCCACTGATTTGTGTCCCATCTGAGAGATGCCGAACAATTCGGCGCCCTACTTTTTAATCCTCCCCTTCTCCTGATGAGGATATTTTGTGCCGCTGCACCAGAATAACCACAAACAAGTCATTCTGGGGTTCATCTGTTGACATGTCCTCATTAGCATTTATGAGATATCATCATTATCACCATTGTAACACAGTAAGAATCAAACTCACATGCTCCTTAGATGAGTAAACTGAAAATATACTTGTCGACTATTTTTAGTTTGTTGTAATTTATTACTTCACATCAAATTAATGATTAACTTTCCCCTCCTCCGTCCTCTCCGCTGGTCAAAAGGAATACGCTGTAGAGGTGTGACTAAAAACGCATACACTCTTCAATTTACTTTTTATAATGGCTCCTTAAACTGAAGAAATGAATCAATATTATTCAAAGCTCAGTGGCTGATCTGGCGGTCGGAATGTTGATTTGTAAAGGAGACGAATTATACGTGACATCAATAACCATTAAAATGAATGAGCGTCTTTCTCTCCATCTCTTCCTTATATGAAGAGACGATCTGTTGCTTGACCTTGAGTCCACAAACTGCTTTCTTGCAGTATTAACACACTTTGTGCACCCTGGAGTCTGCGCCTATAGTATTTCCATAAATGCTTGATAAAGGAATTATTTTTTCATATCATGGAGGGACTTCTGTAGGGTTGAGCAGGTCCAGCATGTCAGGTTTGATAGAGTGTATAATATAAAAAAAAACATGAAAATCAGCAAAAATTAATAAAACGTTCAACCCTTGCCCTGCTCCCTCTCCTCTATCCTTCTTATTCCCTTGATTTCGAGTTCAATCCGACGCATTACTTGAACAACACAGACATGTTTATTCCTTGCCAGAATTCCCTGCCCTTCACTTTGGCAGGACTTCTCCCTTATCCATTCCTAAGCCCGGCATCCTTCCCTCCTTGCCTCTGCTCATCCCTCTCTCCTCTCCCATGGTTGTTTCCAGACAGACCCACAGCCAATGTGCACCAGATGCCCCTCCGACTCCACGCCATCCCCACAGCTTGTCACTGCTCACCTCTCAGTTTGATGCAGACAGATGGAATTGCTATCAGTACCGGCCTCCTCCCTTCCCTCCCCATCCACCACCACCACCCACCTCAGTCTCCCACACTCCGCACTGTCTAGTTTGTCGTCCTCTTTCTTATCCCTTACCAAGTGAAAAATAAGTAGACACAGAGAGAATGAGTGGAAAGAGAAAGCGAGAGAGAGATAGACGTTGCTTTTGCAGCCAACATGTGGGCCGAAGCCCAGGGTTTTCCTGAACGGTATTCTCAGTAATGTTCTGTCCTTGTAGAACATTGGGCTGCCTCCACTTTTATGAGATGTGGTTTTCCTGACTCCACACAGCTTCCAGGAGACCCAGATGGAACCACTAACAACCCCCACCACTGCCACACAACCACACACACACACACACACACACACACACACACACACACACACACGCACGGCATACACACAAACAACCTTAACCCTAATTGCGCACGCACTCTGAGGAATGATTATTCAAACTATCAGGCACACACACACACACACACACACACACACACACACACACACTCGGCCACAAAATCATACTTGTCTAAAGCGACGGCCTTCCAAAATAGGTTTTGTTTCAGTGGCCTCAGGATGGAAGTGGATTATTAATGCAGCAAAATATCTCCCTTCCATTTGTCTCCTCTTTGGTAAATAGAGTTTCTCCAGTGAGCGTTTGAAGAAGTTATTTTCTTGCATTCTTGAGCTGCAGCAGGATGGTAGGCTGCCTTAAAAAAAAAAAAGAAAAAGAAGAAAAAAAAAGAAGCTCAACCTGCAACTGTAATGTCATACATGTGTAGTTGCGTATTTGGAATATGAGACGTAATTACATAAATTAGGGTGGAACAAGCGTTTGTGTGAGACAGGAAACCATTTCCAGTTGCAGGTGGGCTCTGAAGCCTCCGTAAAGGCACTACATGAACTCCCTGTGCCGGTTTGAAGAGGTATTTATTGATTTTAAGTCACATTTCAAACTTTCTTTCTTCTTTCCCTTCCCTCCTCCTCACCACTGCTCTCCCCAGCCTTCACTTTCTGTCTCTCACTCTGTCAGCTGTGAAGGGCACCACAACTCTTGATCCTCGCCTCAGAAACTTCCATTTTAGGTAGTTGGACTACGTGCAACAACATTTTTTGAACGCAATCCCCTTCTCCAATCTCATCCATACGGCACACTTGTAACCTCTATTTTCCTTCTGTCCTCCCTCTCCACCCTCCATCACCTCCCAGTGCCTCCCCTTCTTTCAGAACCTGTTTTCTGTTATCACAACTTAATGCCTCACCCTGGGAGATGGACGGGGGAGAAAGCATTCTCCTAAGGTGGAAATTTATACGTTCATATGGTTATGATTTGGTGGGGAGGTCAGGCTCCATTTTTGCTGAAAGGCTTATGGTTGGCTCTGCTGGCTGTTCTGGACTCCAAGCACTTCAAAGAGGCCCGGTGTACTGAATCAAGGTGATTCTCACCCCCCTCAACACACTCAGACACACACACACACACACACATACACACACACACACACTTATCCTGACTAGTGCTCTTAGGATTGTCTTCTTCCTTCTCATTCTCAGTCGCTCACCTCTAAGTAACAGATAAAAAGGTATGATTTCAGATTAGAGGATCAGTCCGACGGAGGTAGAGACGTCGTATCAGCGACTACCGTTTCATAGCGTAGCCAGAGCTTCATTATATAAAAAATATTGAAATCCAGCAAAAATATAATACCGCAAAAAACTGAATCACAAAATCATGTAATGTTTGAAGGAATCTTGTGCCTCCTCTCTGTCACTTCTCACAGCTTCCAAGGCTCACGGCCAGCTACTTACACAAGTCGTGGCCATGCCAAATCCTCAGACCTTTTGAATCCTGAACCCGAGCCTCAAATGAATTCAAGCTGGAGAACCAAGGTTACGAACAGGTTACACTGTATGCAGGAATTTGGGAAATAATTCCCCTTATATTGGGTTTGGAAGGTAGTCTGATTTTTGCCATAGATGCTACAAGGCCTCACAAGCCGCTGCAAGTTTAAGGCTATGAAGAAAATAATAGTTATAAAAAAATGGCATGAAATCAATTTGTCTGTTTTGTTTTATATACTTATAACACCTTCACACACAGCCCCGTGGAGTTCAAGAAGAAAATAGCTACTAAAGAGTGAAAATAATTTTTTTTTTTAGAGGTAATCTCTTCATTGCTCAAGGTCTTCTGTGTTGAGCTACACTGTTTTGTGTTTCTATGACGACACAAAGGCCTGAGGTGAAGTCTGGCCGACTGACTGGTACTGATCATTTTTGTCAGATGGGTTTCAAGATGTTCAGGTAATATCAGGACTGAAGCGATAAGACAGAAGCATGTGTCTTCACTTCCAGCGCATGATCAGAAGTTTGTCTTTGACATGTGACCCTTTTACATTATTATACCCTAGTTTTTAAAGCCCCAACTTTATACCATCCCTAGATCTTCAGTACAAAAAAAACCCCTGTGCTGTATTCTTTATGTCTCTCATCTCTGTATTTTTCAAATAACTCAAATCAGGCACTCACTGTGGTTCAACTGTCGTCCAATTCATAAATGTTTAATGTCTCATCTACCTTTTTTTTTAACTGCAGGCATGCACATAGACACACACACACACGAACACACACACTTACTGTGTCCTGACATTACAATAATATTCTGATATCATCTTAAATCCTGGTATAAACACTGTAGTTTTTATTTAAAGGAGTTTGCTTTGAATGTTAACCTTTATTATTATCATCATGTTAGTACACTCAGACCCAGCCTGTAGTTGCAGTTCATATAATGAGGTGTAGGATCATGGATGCTGCCTCAAAGAACATGATAAAGTGCGAATACACACGGCGATTTCTTCTCAGGAGACGTTTAAGTAATTACACCGCATTTGGAAATCACTTTAATGCATCCATTACATGCTTGGTGGTCACATGTATATTTCAAAATGTTATTCTAACTTAAGATGAGTGACCTCACATTTGGTCAAATTTAAAGATCATGAATATTCTTCCCCTTAGTGTATGAGAGTGAGAGTGCATGAGTACATGAGTGCATGCATATGTGTGTGTGTGCGTGCGTGCGTCTGTGTGTGTGTGTGTGTGTGTGCACTGTATGTGCAAAGGTTTCATTAGTAACATTTTATTTGTGAGTTAACATGCATGTAGAGAGCAAACATGCGAGGTGAAAATGATATGATTAACATACATGCTCAGGTCTAGAGGCTCCCATGGGAACCGCATTGGGGTTGGATCAAGCTACACTCCTCTAGGGTAAACACACACACATACACACACGCATATACACACACACACACACACACACACCTTACACGAGCATCACCAGCTTTGCCATTTCCTTGTGACTTCAAAGGATCACATCCAATCCTCAAGCTTGAATCCAGAGACGTTTGTTTGCTTCCCCACCATCTCTTGCCAGGGTCTCCGCCACACTGGCCAGAAGCAGCATCTCCGTCCACCTAGTGGAAACTAAGTGAAGAGAATGAGACACCAGTGCTTTTCTTCTCCTTTCTCAGTGCCATTGCTATATCTTAATCATTATAAAAAGGAATATTCTGCCTGTAGTAAGGGGGTGCTCTCTTCCTTCTGATCCCCTCTGAAAACTGTTTCCCTCTTGTCCTCTCCTGCTTTCTGTGATCAGTGTAATGGGATCTCTGGTTCTCTCAATGCACATTTGCCTTTCTCTTTCTACCCAGTGTCCATGCACCAGGAGAATTCCCTCTACAGGTCCTTTCTGCTGCCCCGGTGCAGCTGAAGCCCCCCCATGAGAGACTCTCATAGTCAGTCGGAAGCTCTAATTGAAATTGGAGATCCACCGGCCTGCTTGTCAGGAATTTTTATTTACCCCTGCAAGACTTTACTTTTCAAAGAGGGACGTGTTATAATTGCCCCCTCAAATGGAATCCCTCTCTTTCTCTCGACATCCCTCACTCAATATATCCTTTTCCATAAGTTATAATATCCTGTCTCGCCTGCATTGGAAGAAGGAAATGACTTCTGAATAGTGAAGTGGCGTTTCAGGAGGCTACAGGGGTTTGTTGCTGAAGAGGGAAATTGAATTTTACTTCAAGGTCAGTGACACTAATGACAGTGAGGGGAGGTGTTGATCTTGCACAGCTCCAGTTCGTGTAGCAGCACCCGACGGTATCGATTGGCACAGGGAGATTCAAGTCCTGCATTGATTGTCACAGTGAATTATTTGGGACCGTGGCGGAAATCACTGGAGTGGCGTAAGTGGTGATTGGAGACTGGAGTCAGTCTCTGGGGTCAAAACATGAAGTTAAACTTAACAAACAATAAATGTTACACAAATGGAAACACGCCGTTAACAAACAGCCGCCTCGCTGAAGCATTTTGTTTCACAAATACAAAATGTGATCAGTGTTCTACGATGTTTCAGAAACAAATACACAACTTCTTACAAGTGTAATTTAAACATAAAATCCACACATACTTTCTAGATTTCCTCACATTTTGAGTTCTTTGCCCTCCATAACAACAGGTGGCGCCATCAGTAAGGCGGTTGAGTCTAGAGTCTGTTAAAAGGTAATATTAGCTCCACATATATTTCTACAAATAAATGACTGTTTCACACAAAATCAGACAAATGTAAATCTCAACAGGGCCTAGAGAATGAACAGAACTGAGAAACGCAATACGTAAATGTCCCGACCTTCCCCTTTTCTTTATGACTGAAGCTCAACACAGCAAATGAAAGTACAGAACACCCCTTGAGAAACGTACACTCACACTCATTTATGCAACACCTTCCAAGGGTTAAATTCTACATCCACCTGAACACACACTCATGCTCAGAATGTGATTTTTATCCAATCAACTTTCATGATTCACTGCTGCTTGTATGCAAGACGGTTAGTTATGGGTTTGTGCCCTGCAGTGTGAGCGAATGTGTGTCACTTCCCCCACAAATGGAAACATTTAGACACTGAAGTGTATCCTGAGGTGAGAGCTGTAGAAGCTCTCACTCATAAAGTAGCAGGGAGGCAGCCAGTGGAGGAAATGAGCTAGGCAGACTGGTGGAGGGAGAGGAGCCTGACACATAGTGAAGGACCTCACACACACACACACACACACACACTAATGAGCCACACACCGGTGACTGCTATGGTTGTGCCCCATGACAATCACCGTCTCGTCTTTTAAACCGGTGGTTCCAGCTGTGTTTGACTTCCTTTGTTTTTTGGGGGTGGGGTTGAGGGGGGTGTTTACTGTGACATCTCCAGCAGAGCAGACACATCTTCTGCTGCACCTCCAAGTTGTGTAATAGAAGACCAAACGGTTATGAACCATTTCTGGACAGGCATACCAGTAGAAGTTCGCCAGATAGCAGAAAAGAAGAGGGTCGCTCACTGAAACATCAATTTTGATTCCTTTCATTTAACAAAATGTCAGTTTGTTGTAAACCCCATCATCTTACATTTCCACTGCTCTCCTCTCTGTCTCTGTTATCCCTTCTTTCCGACGTGTTGTGCTTGAGCGCCTTTACTAAGCCGGATGACTTGTCATGCAGGTGTGAGGAGATGGTGATGAGTTGACTATCTCCACCCTTCCATGCAACTTCCTTCTCATCCTCCTCCCCTTCCTCCTCTTCCGTCTGAGGTCTAAAGAAAGATGCTGTTCTTCACCAATTGGTCTGGCTTCAGTTCACCTCACTCAGGAGAATGGAAGTGGATGGAGGGGCGAGGGAGGAGGTGATGAAGTGGGGAATCAGAGAGACACCTCAGTCTCCTCCGTGAAGGACCCAAGAAACTTCAAAGACGGTTGAATTCCGCCGTGGGTCGACCTGTTTTTAATGGTGATTAGTTTTAGCATGCCATGCGAGCCTAAAGACATTTTTTGTTTGTTTTTATCACCTTGCCATGCCGATAAACAATCAGTGCATTAAGTGGCAAGCAAATGGAATCAATTCATCCAGTTTTGTGCAGATGAATGCAGAAAACGAGGCGTGAAGCAGCCGCTCTCTGTGTTTGGAGTGGCTAATTAGGAGCCCATTAGAGGGCATCTCAGCATGGTGCTACCCAGATTGTTTATTAGAATTCTACTAAGGTGAAGGAGAGTGAGAGAGAAAGAAAATGTGACTAATAGTGGTAATAAATGGATAATAAATGGATACCTAACAGATACACACATGCTGCCTCGGTGAATGCCAGCCCCTGGGCCTCCTACAAAAGGGCTCTTGTAAAAGTGAGGGAAAAAAGAGAAAATCTCTACCAGCACTGTGCATACACTCAGCTCTATCCTCTTAAAGACTGTCTTATTAAATGGGTAAGTAGCTGAGGGTTGGGACCACCAAGTGTGCCCTGCTGTCACTGGCACACTGCTCTCTGTGGGCTGAGTGCTGCAGGCAGAGACAGGATATGATGTAAGGTCACCAGAAATGGTGTTTTAACACATCAGTTCCCAGCGCTTACTGCTCAGCCTGCGAGCAGCGTTTGAAGATTTATCTAGTTCAGGATTGTTGTAGATGATACAGAGCTTAGTTACAGCCTCCTACACCTCTGCCTTGAAAGATGTGTGGAGCGTGTGTGTGTGTGTGTGTGTGTGTGTGTGTGTGTGTGTGTGTGTGTGTGTGTATGTGTGTGTGTGTGTGTGCCTGTGTTTGTGTGTGTGAAGACAAAGGCAGTAATCAACAGACAACTGGGTCTGGTGAAGAGGGAGGATCAATAGACTGCTACAGGTGGCTGACCTCAGTGAGCACATACACATGTATGCAGGATAACCACACATAAACACACACACACACACACACAGGCAGAGGCACATACACCAGCGAGTACTTATGGCATACCGTGCTCTGATCTCCACCAACCTCCAGTTCACACTCACACACACAGCCATTACTCTCTCATCTTTAGGATCTAAGGCCCAGTGCCAACTAGTACTTCGGTGCCAGGCGCTGCCTTATCACCTCCTTGGCGCATGTGATCACGCACACACACACACACACACACACACACACACACACACACACACACACACACACACACACACACACACACACACACACACACACACACACACACACACACACACACACACAATCTAGCATTTTTACTTGCTTGTGCACTTTAAACAACCTCATTGCAAGAAGTCCACGCACAGGCACTGGCACACAGTCGTACATGATGATCTAGCCTCTACATAAACAAAGATAAGAGCAGAAACGGTCAGCGCATGGCCCCAAGAGGTACTGAGCTATTATCGGGAGACCACAGTCGCGTGGCTGTGTGTGTGTGTATGTGTGCATGGTGGCGTTTGTGTTTATATGGGCTGGTCGCAGAGGAGAACTCTCGGAACAGCAGCTTTGAGTTATGTGTCTCGCCGCGATTTGCCAGCGTTGCAGCACTAACCAGCGCTAACAGGAGACTGCCGCTGGGAGCACGAGGTGTAAAACTCTCCCTCTTCCTGTCACATTCTTTGCCACCAGCCGTCAAGGCACAAGGGCTCAAAAGTGATCTGACAATATAATCACAGCAAGTCACTGAACAATGTGCCAAAGGGCCCTGACAATCTGACAATGACTTTGGCAGCTGTAGTGTCTCACGTTGAGCTTCGGATCACACCTCCGTCAAACGGCGCGTCCTGCTTAGGTATGGGGTGTGCTGTCTCCATCGTGATCCCTGACAAAAATCCAGCCCATTGAGGCGACACGGTACAAAGCGTGTTCCCACTTTGTCAAACTGACAGATTTAATTACCGCGGTAAAATTCCAGGGATCAGTCCTGGATCAGGTCTCCTTAGTACTCCGAGTTGCATACCCAATGTCCCCCAGGAAAGGAATGCTACTGGTTTCCCAGCTTCACAGAACATCTCTAGGAGCTTTGTAATCACTCACTTAAATTCACTCAGCACTACCACGGACCCCATGCAATCACAGGGTCGGATATGTTTTTCCTTTTGAGTGAGTGAAATCTCATTACCCGTTTATTAGCTTTAAAATCCTTGAAGCCGCACTACAAACTGTTGCAAAAGTTTTCCAGTGGTGACATTTATGACTTTGCTTTCCATTTATTAATGTTTCATGAGGTTTTTTTTTACAAAATGAAAAAAAAAACAAAAAACCTTCAGCCTCTTTTCAACACGGGATGATTTGAACGCTAAAAATAGACAGATTCAGGCACTTTCCTTTGACGGAGTGACAGATGTTTGCCTTTGTGTAACAGTGGAATGAATTCCTCAGAATTATGACCACATCAGTTCCTTCAGCTCTTTGAAATAAACGCAGGACCAAGTCTGTTCTTATCAGAGCATAGGACCAGCCACCTTCTCCCTTTATGGGCATGTTTTGCTAATCTTGTTACTGGCCTCTGCTTTTTAAGTCGAAACAGGTGTTGCACTCGCAACGCAATCTAGCATTAGCTCGAGCACCTCGGCTCATACTCCTCCGGGATGCGTGTTTTCTTTGCAGATTCCTTTCTTGGCTCTGAGGCCTACACCTTGTTTCATGTGCGTTAGAGACTTGAGAATGAGAGTGATTACAGCTATTTTGATACTGGTGTAAATTTAAAAAAGACTAGCAAGGGGTCAAATATACTTGTTTCGAGCAGTGTCGTTGAATTGGAAAGCAATGAAGGATTCATTCGTTGGAACAAAACCAATACAGATAAAGATCATGTCCATCGTGAGTCACAACTCATCATTTCTGTTTTTGCTGTCCTCTACATACGCGTTAGCACATATCGGCCTTCTTAAAATTAAAGCGATATAAAGTAAAAATCAATCTGGCATAAAACCCAGCAAACATTTCTTCTTTGTTGCTCTCATCCACACACCTCTCTGCCCTTTGCTTCCATTTTTGTGTCTATGGATAGAGAGAAGAAAAGCAGACCACGTCTCAACTCTAAAGAACTGCCATCGCTCAAAGATGAGCGGTGCCAAGCGCTCCTCTCTCTTTCTCTCTCCTCTTCTCTTTCTCTACCTGTTGGATGAACAACACTCCCTGGTGCACTTTGGCCCCTTCTCTTCATCATCAACCCACTTGCACACACATCCCATGATTTACTGTCATACACTCCCGTATGCGTACGTCTGTATGCACGAGTGCAAGCGAATGTGTTCACGCACATGTGTTCTGTCTGCATGGCAGCGGCCACATCAAATACATTCAAGCAGCACTCCTCTGAGACATTACCCCATCCATTCTCATTCCCCTGTAGTGGTTCAAAAATAGAAGGAAAAAAAATTCAACGTTTCAAACCTGAAAAAATAATAAATAAAAGTAAAGGCAGATAACATCTGGCTCAATGTCTGTGCTTAAAGTTTCCAAGTATGTGTCTGGGGAGGAGATCTGGTGGGACTGAGCCCGAGTCGGCTTGGAAGTAGTAGAAACGGATGTCACACTGGAAATTTATACGGTACGGTTCAGGGAGCAACGGCTGTAAATTGACAAGTGATGCTTGTGAGCAGCGTTACCCGTCTGTTTCCCTTTCTCTCAACTTATATCTTTTTCCGCTCATCTTTAGTTGTCTTAGCATCGCTGCTACTTCTTACATCTGTGCCTGCCCCGAGCATTATTAACGGATGAGAGATACGAAATGAAGCCAAAAGGCTTAAAGGGAAAAAGGTGACTGTGCTCAGAGACGCGAGAGGAAATTATTTGTGTTCATTTTTCGATATGAAATAGTGACAGACAAAAAAAAAAAAGCAGAACATATTGTGTGAAGACAAAATCTTTAACCTTAGAGCAGTGTTTTTGCATGGATGGATATGACCCTTATGTTCTGTTTTGGCAGTGATAGGAGAATATCAGCTAAAGGGGAACTTCAGTGCAACTCACACAAAGCACATAAATTATAATGCATCACAAGCAAAAGAGGAAAATTAATTACAATCTATGTCATTTCCTTCTGGAAAAAAATGGTTTCATATGCTGTGAGCTGTGAACCCCATCATCGAGGCTGAGTGTGCATGAACATCTGTGGACCGGGGTGTATCCGTGCTATTGCATTATCGGGCCATTCTACTGTATAAATGTCTCTAATGGTGCCACTGTTGTAAATAATGCAGTATCCTCTTTCCCTGTCCCCCGTCCCGGACACATAAAAGCAACATGAGCCACCATTTCCATCCCGCGCTGCCTCGGCACCAAGGGACTAGAATATTATCCTGAAAGACTTGCACCAAGTCTGTGTGCTGAGTTAACCATGTCTGTGATGTAATTTTTATTTTTTTTAAATTCTGCAATAGATTATAGATCAACTGTGGTGTAATTATTCACTCAAACTCAATCGGCCTGAAATTTTGAGGATAAAATAGGATTTTTATGTTCTCCTCAAATGACAATGAAGTGATAATCATCTATCTTGATTTCTGGATTTTTGTAAAATAACACATTTCCACTGATAAATACTTGTGATTAAAAAGCAGGTAAGAAAATATTTATTTTCAGGAGCATCCATCTGGGCCAGTATTAAATGTTACACTATAAATCTCCACCAATCGTCTTACTTCCACCTCTTACCCCTTCATGCACATTTCGTGCCTTTGTCCAGACTTTTACCAATCCTGACTGGGAAATTAAAAAAAAAAAACGTTAGGTAATACCAACATGGCTGCAACTTAGTCTTGCTCCATCTCTTTTTGGGCCTTACAGATAGAAAGATATGTGAAAGAAGAGATGATACACAACAAAGATGGGTAGAAGGCTAATCGGGCCATGAGACAGGAAGTCTTAGACAGCTGCTCTTGTGTTCAAACACACACAGTATACTGTATATATGTATCACAAGCCTAAACATCAATGTGGGTGCCGTGGCGATGAAGCCGCTTCAGGGTGACAGCCTGATAAGAAGGGCGTATTATACTCTAGTGCCAATGCAGCACAGTGCGGAGTATTTTCCACACCCCATCCTTGTCTCTTCCGGCCTCCCCACTATCATTAACCTCAGCTCTGATTGCCCCCAGGACTCCCTTGTGCTAATTAAAGGAGGCAAATATGTCTACGATGCATACAGCCTCATACAAACGCACAAACACACACACACACACACACACACACACACACACACACACACACACACACACACACACACACACTTTTGCACAGCTGACAGAAAGGCGTCTGTGATAGGTGTGAGAATGAAAGGCTTGTCTGCTATTGTGTTTCATCTGTATGGTGAATGTGTTGGCAACCTTAGGGTTAACCCCAGCAGGTGATGGTGAGCAGCGCTGTTGATTCCTTTCACACAGACAAGCTTCATCTCTGTTGTCTCAACATGACACAGTTAGCGCCGAACAGGATATGAAACTGTGAACTGATCACTTCATTCAGTTAAACAAGGAGAAAATACAAGGTCTTGTTTTAATAAGGGCTAGTCCGTCTTTCCATCTTTCTTTCCGTCTTTCTTTCTTCCGTACTCTGTCATGGGGACATGCAAGCAGACATGCTGGGGGAGTTGTACAGCAAATAGCCATTTGTACCTGGACTGCACCTGGGGAGAACAAGGTAGGGGGAGAAAGAGAGAAAGATGAAGTGGGGTGAAATGGAGGATTGTGGGAGTATTTAAGAGCACTTGAGTGCGAGCGTAGATGTAGTCACTTCTCCCAGTTGACAAAACCCGTCCCCTCTGCACCATGGCAAGATTTTTCACTTTAGTGAGTCTCACTCAGCGTCCCTCCTCCGTCCTTCAGTCCCCCTCTCCTCCTTTCTCCTCTTCTTTCAGCCACTGTGTGCTTCACTGACCCCATCATTCCTTTTTCATTCACTCTGACTACAAGGGACACACTCAGACAATTTGACCCATTCGCCTCCCTCCCTCCCCCCTGCCATGGGTAGTTAATAATTCCATTGTGAGGGCCATTAGCGAGCTGAGGGTTAAGAGGGGACATACACAGGCAGACAGATGGGCAATTAGACAATAAGAAGATGAAATGTCTACTATTGTTTTGTTGCTGGTTGTTTCACAGAGCTCACATTAGACGTGTGGTTAACTCATAGACTTAATGTCCTTTTATTTTCCCTGTTTTTCTCTCGAGAGGCTGCATACTGAAGGGATGAAGACATTTACACACACACACGCACACACACACACACACACACATCATACCTGTCTCACATGTGGAGGCAGGTCGCTCTGCCAAAGTCTAATGATCAACAGATCCGACTCTCTTCACTAACATCTCTTCAGAATATGTAAAATACCATTATGCAAAGTGTAGAGAGCTCTGCCCGTCCTCCTGCATTCCAACTGCAAAACCAAACTGTTTGTGTTGATGCAGCGACCTTTGTGTGTGTATATATATAGTATGTGTGTGTGTTTGTATGAGTAGCGCCTAAAGCAATGTAGCTCGCCATCTTAGCTGACTGCACCTTACATGGCTCTACCTCCGTCTGACTGGTGACATAGCCTTTTAAGAATTGGTGTCACACAGCCAGAAGCCTTACGGAGGAGAGCCAGGCTGAGCGCTGCAGTGCATCCCAGTTGTGTTGCGTGTTGACGTGTGTGTATCGACACGTAGCCTGCAGTCAGTCCTGTACGCATGGACCTGTGGACACACTAACATGTCCTCTGAGCCTGGAGTTCAGCCACTGTCAGAGGGATCCTTGTATTTTTCCACAGGCAAGTCAGAGGATTACACAGTCCCTGTGCTGTTTCACTGCCCCCCACCCCCCCACCCCCCTACAGCACACACACACACACACACACACACCAAAGCAGCATAGTGCCCACAACTGAGCTGAAGGTACACCGTCCTCCTCGCTCAATAAGCCCCTGGCACACACTCCACATTTGCCTGCAGGGATCGCCAATGGCAATCATGGCCTCTGTCTTTTGTGTATATGTGAGTGTGTGAGTGAGTGTGTGTGTGTGTGTGTGTGTGTGTGTGTGTGTGTGTGTGTGTGTGTGTGTGTGTGTGTGTGTGTGTGCGTGCGTGCGTGCGTGCGTGCGTGCGTGCGTGCGTGCGTGCGTGTGTGTGTGTGGTTATTTATATGTTTACAATTATGTGACATATTTTGTCATAGCTCACACGTTTAAAAAAAAAAAAAAAGATGAAGATCTCTATTTACTGCCAAAACCACCACCAAATCCAAAGGGCACCAATGAATTTATTTGAATTGGTAGACAAAGCAGAACTTCACACAACTTAAATTCTTTCACCCATTTAAGTTTTATATTCTTCTTACACAGTAGTTTCTTTTACAAAATGATGCCGACTGGGTAATGAATTTGGGACGTATCCCAGCATTCCCAGACGTGACCAATAACACGTCGTTCTCACCGGTTTACTGAGACGTAGAAGTAAAGAAAGAAAGGAACCCAAGTGTTCTGAAGTCAGACAAACAGGTACACACGTGAAGGTCTATTGGGTAGCAGCAACACACAAGAGTTACAACACATCATGAATTTTTAAAGCAGCTCGGCACATTGGCCGAGGGGAAGATGTGGTGCATGTGAATTATCTCTGATCAATATATAGAAGTTAGTGGGAATACGGGTTCCTTATTACGCCCCTGTTTGACCATACACTCACCTCTCCTCCCACCTTTTTGTTTTCTTCTCCTTCGAAGCGCTGCGCCCATCCTACTCTGCCTCTGTAAGGCCCTCACACACAGTAGATATACAAGCACAATATAAATCAATGGGTTTGCACATTAACACAGAGACAAACAGCCGACAACATAGAGGCCCCCAAGACCTCTAACCCAAGAAACTCTAGTCCTCTAGGTTGATCAATAGTCAGGAAAATAACATTAACAGCCCATCACTCTCTTTCCATCTCTTTCATTCTTCACTAATTATTCTTTCACTGTTAACACCCTCAGCCCTTCACTTCTTCTCCCCTGGCTGAGAGGAAAGTTTATTTCCCGGCGCTCTTTAGAAATCCCAGAAGCCCGTATGCCCCTGTCTCACCTCCAGGCCACAGCCAGACACACTGTTAGATGCAATTACAATTGTTAGCAGACCCTCCATCCCGACAAGACTCAGACAGGACCTGGACATTAGCTAATCCATACTTATTGCATCTGGGTTCCTCTCACACCCTTGTAATTCGTATGGAGAGACATATTAGCGCAGCATATTAGGCTGGGAACAGTTCTACGAGGTGAGATGCTACACTGACACTGAATTGACTTAGCCCGTGTCTCCAGGGATGTTGTAAGGCACGGTTACTACCTGACAATGAGGACCTGGTCCGCCTGTATTGAGTTTCTGTGATGGCTGTTTAGCTTGTAGTGCTACACAAGACAGAGAATGGGGGGTGGGGGGTGGAATGTGCTCTGGCACATTGCGTTTACTGACCCTGCAGACCACAAGGCTACAGGGATCAATAGCGTTCACTGCACCAAACCCAAATGCAGGAGGATTGTGTTACACAGGGGCTTAACTGGAGACAAGGCTACAGTGTTATTAGTAAAAACACTCCAATTGCAATCAAATTTACATGTAATTTCTAATGGATTATGACATATACTTTTAGTCTGCTGCTCTTTTCATGCAAAACAAACATGCAATCTTCCTCTGACACACACACACACACACATACACACATTCATGGGATGTTTTTGTCTGGGGGATCCTGGACCCGAGCCTCCAGGTGGCCCTGCATCCCTTCTCTGAACAAACAGAACAGAAGTTTGCTCCACTTCCCCCGTGTCACAGAGGCCAAGTCCAGACATTGTGTGGCCCACCGGCCTCCCGGCACGACCACCCGGCCTGTCAGGGATTTGCGGCTGGGTCAAAGACTGGACGTTTATGAAAGGAAGTTGCATGGAGAGTTACGGAGAGTTGACAGTCCTCTCGTCACGTTGCGCTTTAGAATTCCTAAACCTGTGTAGTGCACACCCCTTCTGTTTCCAACAACAAAAGAAAATATGAAGCCGTTAAACTCTCCCAAACTCCTCTGTGATGAGAATGACACCTCTCATATTCCTGTCTTGTGACACTAGAGTTGTGTTTCCTTGCTGTGAATTACAACTTATGACCCACTTGAAGAGACGAGTTCTTTGTTGAATGAAAGTACAGATGTTAGACAGGCGACAAATATTCAAATTTGAAAAGAAAACAATAAAAATCACGTGCAAAAGCAAGAACCTGTAAGTTAAAAATTACTCAAGGCGTGCAGTATGAATGATTGTGAATGAATATTTGCAGGCCGCAAGGGGGGAATGCAGAGTTTAGTAGACCGTAAGGAACAATGAAAATGAAAAAAAAAAGAAGAGAAGTTGAGTGAAATGGATTGAGTGTGTTGAGGGCCAGATGTGCTGTGGATGGATCAAACATCTGCTGGCTCTGCAAGGCCTCAGCGGTCTTGAATGACCCCCATCGTCCAACCTTTCTCACCACAAGTCCCAGTAAACCCTTTCTTGTTCTTCCCTGTCTGTCCCCTTGTATAGATCAAGAGAGATTTTAACTGTGTTTGAAAATGCACTTTGATTTCATTCTAAGCATTCAAAAAGAAAGGTATTCATCGTCATCCGAGCCATTACATTGCATATGCTTGCAAAAAGAAACGGAATACAAAAAAATGGCAGATTACAGATTCTTATTTTTTTTCTCTTATTGTTCTCAATCCTGCTTGTTTTGATGGTCTAGAGCTTTTCTTGGTGTATAGGTTACAGTACAAAGAGGCAGCACCAGATGGTAATGGTGTTTATTTTTGCAGTAAGTAATCACCACTCTGGAACTTATGACAGTAGACAGGCCCAGGGAACTGGAACCATGCCCCAAGAGACCTGAGCACCACTTCCTGTTGTAGCCACATGATCACAGACACAAGCGCGCACACACACACACACACACACACACACACACACACACACACTAGCGCACACACATACAATGCGTGCACACATAAACACGGACATCTTCTGGGCCAGTGGCGATGTGAGGCCACAGGGATAGATAAGTTCTGGCATACATATAGGCTGGAGTAGTGTAAATTACACTGCAGCCACACTAGCACTCTCTGCCTCCAAGATGAATGAGCCAACTTACATGCCAGACAACAATTCCAGTGAGGCTGGAGTTTAAAAATAGGGGATAGTGCAATGAGTATAATTTGGGACCATTTCACTTATTCAGTGCTTCTCTTTTGATAGATATTATTTGTAAGGCACACCATCGCTCACATTTTTCAAAATATACCGAGGCTTAAGTGTCACCTATTTTGTTATATGTGTGGTATATAATTAGTGTTGTTCACAATATGACAAGGAAACAGTAAAAACCCATAAACACTGAATGGAACATCTGAATAACACATAGAATTATGTGTTTATGCTACAGTTATTAAATGTATGTATCTCTACTTTCAACATAAATTGTGGTATTTAATTTTAGGTGAAAAAAAATCATATTTATATTATATATTATATAGATGTTTTCATAATAAGACATTTTATATCTTCTTCATTTCCTTTCGGCTTTTCCCTTCAGGGGTCGCCACAGCAAATCAGTTGCCTCCATCTAACCCTGTTTCATATATTAATACTTGATTTTTTATTTTATACACCTAATATTTCACGACATTACATGTAGCATATATAAATAGATTTTGAAACAAATCCAAAGATGTTTAATTTTCCTATGCATGAAAACTGGAGCTCCTGCTGAGTAATCACTGAAAAATATAACCCTGGGATTTCTGACACACATATAAACTTTACTTTTGTACAATAAATATACTATTTAAACAACTGCAATAATTATTATTTATAATTCCAGAGACCTGTACGGCACATTGCAGCTATTTTGCTGAATGGTCTGTGTCACACATTTGTACTTAACAGGACACCAAGGACAGGACAGTCCTTGGGGGCACCTGGACCCCCCCCCCCGCAGCTCTGTATGTGAGTCAGGCCAGCAGTGACTCTGAGACAAGAGCAGGGTGGAGGCAAGATACCAGAGAACAAGGTTCGCGTTAATGGTCTTGCATCTTCCTGGCAGCATGTCAATAATGGCTCTGATCACATTAAGTAAAGAGTCCATTAGCTTATTTTCTTTACTCCTGCATTCTCCATAGCAAAAAGCACAGGAGAAAACTGAAAAGCTCCTCTAATGCAGTGTAGCTGAATGTTAGACACCTTTATCTGTTCCCACCTATAGGCCAAAACAAAATAACTCAGGAGGCTCTTCTGGCATACGTTATCCATTCACAACAATTTCCCTTTGAGGCAATGATGTGATGTTATGGATTTTTTTTTTCATGTTGCTGTTAATGCTATATTCAAGGTCCTACAGACAACTTTTTTATTTTGAGGGTTTTCAGCCATGCTATAGACTGTTTTGTGACAGATTACTCGCCGAGGGAATACAGTGATAAGGGGCAGGCGTTACACAAAAGAGGAACAGAAATGACGGATGCACCAAGACAG
This sequence comes from Antennarius striatus, assembly GCF_040054535.1. Taxonomy (NCBI): domain Eukaryota; kingdom Metazoa; phylum Chordata; class Actinopteri; order Lophiiformes; family Antennariidae; genus Antennarius; species Antennarius striatus. Next base: position 6,038,331 of record NC_090783.1, read on the forward strand.
TAGAAACATGCAACTACGTGGCCAAGGAGCAAATTGTAAGCATATGTTAATGCACCTTCTCCGCACTGACCTCCTGCCAAAATAGTAATCAAGACAAAGGAGACGTGATTTAAGAGGGAAAGAAATGCAGGTTGTCGGCTCTACCCCCTCTACCCCTCACCTCATCTCTACCAACACACACACACACACACACACACACACACAAACACACACACACGTTGGACAGGCAGACCATTTCTCAGCCGCCTCACTGCTCTCCATTGGCCCTGGAGGGGGTACAGCGGCCCCACATCTGTCTCCCAGGCCAACGACAGACCTGGCTGCTGCATCCAGACCCCGTAGATCACACGAATCATCCTCAATTAATGTGAACCATCAGGCGATCCCTCGCGGCTTCCATCACTCCGCCCCTCTTCTCTGAGGCTTCCCCTCGAGCTCAGTGCTAAGTCCACTGAGTTTTTACGTATTGGCCATGGCTACGGTTCCTTAGCACAGTTGGGTGAGGCAAGCCAGCGTTATTGTGTATGCTTTGTGAAAACTGACAGAGAATCAATGCATCATTCCAAACCTAGATGTTGCATGTAAGTGCTGCGAGGCCATTCTTCAGAGGTTCTGAACTCCGAGAACAGCCGAGTTCGCTCCGCAGTGCACCGGGTCCTAAAATGGCTTCCATGTGCTGCACCTCTGCTGGGCTTTGGCCAAAAGACTGTCCTTTCCATTTTTTAAAAGATACAGAGGGACCGCTTTAAAAAAAAAAAGAAGGGTGGTGATTATGAGGGTGGAATTTAGGGGGGTTGGATGAATCAGAGGTTAGGAGATCTTTTTTCGATTTTAAATGACCGGTTTGTTTTCAAAAACAGATTACGACGGAAATACAAGTCAGTAAAAAGAAATGGAAACTGTTCACTAAAGGCCACCTGGAACACAGGATTTGCCAGATTGTGACTCACCCATCTGTGGTGTAGTCCTCTCTAATAACCCCACCCCACCCCCCCACCCTTCCCATCCTTGCAGTCTGCAACTACACTGTAAATCTCTCTCCAATCGATTAGTGTGCCCTCAGCAACAACTAACACACAGTCATGAAATTTTAACCAAAGCCATGAGTTAAAACGGGTTGAGAAGTGAAGGTAGGGTGTCTTGTGTTTGGCTCAGCTGAATAAGCCCCGTGGCTTCTTCACCTTTACTCACATCACAGTCCAGCAGGCTGTCCTGGCAGGCGGTGTGGAGAATACTGACTGAGGCGATGCCCTTTACACGGCTGTTAATGAAAAGATAAAGCAGAAATCAAACTTCTAAAAAAAGTTTTAACCAGGATGGGACTTGACTGTTATTTTAAACAGACGAACACTTGATGTAAACATATTTTGTATAGACATACTGTATAATCTGAAACCAGTCTTGACTCAGTGCAGAGTCAAACATTTTTACAAAAAATTTTACAAAGATTTTTACAGTGTCGGGTATTAGCCGTCAGCCGTAAACCAGGAAAGATCTACTCAATTTGTCTTTTACATTTTTCAGCCTCTTGGTGCAGTTCACCAAGAGACTGATGTGACTTGAGTTGTCCACAGCGATACTAATCTGTCTTTGTTGTCTGGGCAACGCAATTTATTGTTCCCATATATTGGCTTCGTCTGGTATGTCAGTGGTTATTTCATGCACAACTGCTGGAGTCCGCCAGTTAATATTTCTGTACTCTAAAAAATATCTAAAGCAGCATCAACAAAGCAAAAAATTCTTTTGATGTGCGGAAGAATTTATCATGATCACAGAGGGCAAAACTCCACCTCTATGATTCTTACAAATGTCCTCCACCCACATCTGGACGTAGCTACTGATTTTCCCGTGGTCCATCACAGGGGAAAAAAGCAGAGCTAGTTGTTCACACCTGACCTCTGACCTGCCACGGGGGAGCCAATGCAGGAGCAGCTTGTGTCTTGGGAGCTCATGCCCTCTGATGTGATGGCTCCAGGCACTGGGCTTTGCGTGAACCCATCCCCCATGGCACCCCTCGCCACTAGATCCTCTACATTATTCATACAACCCGAGATGGGGTGGGGAGAGAAACAGAATATGGAAAAGGAAGCACCAAGGTTCAAGACCTTCTCAGATCACAAGGAACTTCTGCTTAACCTCCCTTGAAGTGGCGAACACAGGGATAGAGACGTTTTTTTTTTTAAGGAAGTGGATCTGAAAGCAGTACCGGAGATCAATGGGGATTCCCTGGAGGCTCGGTAGAGATCACATTCGCTGCAAGGTGATTGGTGAATCAATGTAGTTCCCATGGTTTGCTTTGCTATTGTGAGAACTGACCCTCTTTATTGCAAGTGATATTGTACTATCAGTTGAGTTGCTAATATGTTAATGTGAATCAAAGCACATCGGTCCAATATGTATGCCGACATGAAAATTAAATTATCAGAGAAGCAATATGACACAAGCTCCATGAGGATCAGAGACCTCTCATTTGATCTGCTGTCGACAGGCACAGGTCAATACAATGCTTTTATAGCTGCTGTTGTTTCCGCGTGCGCATTGTCATCGTTTGACAGGTGATGATTAGTGGAAAGCATATACCTGTTAAACCGTTAATCCCTAATGCACACCACGCAACCTAACAATGTTGCACATCCTGCCTCTTAATACAGCTCGGCACATAACCTGCTAATTGCATAATTGCCTGATTTGTTTTAACTGACAGTGGTGCCCTGGCCCATGACAAAGCCATCATTTGCTCAACCTCATTGTCAGCAATTTGCAAGGTGGATACTCCCCTGCACACCCACTACACAGCGCCACAGTGTTAGAGACAACCATGAATCAAGCCATGCATTGCAGAGGCAGAGAGATGAATAAATACAGCCATTGCTATGTTAATTCAGAGAGACGTGGAGGCAGGCTGATAAAATAAACTAACAGCAGCAGGCTGTCGACCAGATAAAGTGGGTACTCCATCGTCTCTCTGCTGTAATTATTGGCTAATAGTCATTAACCTAGCAAACAGAGGTTTAGCTGTATTGTTTAAAGGAATCTGGGATGCATAATGACAGACTAATATGTCATAGCGCTGGGGGGGGGGTGGATTAATGAGATTTTACTGGAGGGAGTGTACAAGAAGAGGTGGGGCACGAATGGAAAATATAGGGAGAAGAGGGCCACATTAAGCTAATTGGAAGATGAGTGCCTACTTGTAAAAGTGCTTCTAATGGCGTATTTGTTTCTCTCACAGCATCAAAAGGCTAATGCAGAGGAGTGGAGTTGTGAGACTTACTGTAGAAAGGATGACACTCCTGTGTCAGCCCATACTATTGATATATCTAATACAACACACACTTGTACTCCTAATGCAACACACATGCATCGCCTCTCTTCTACGATTGTGTATTAATTTTTATGAGAATCATCTGCAACAGACTTTTGAATCTGGAGTATAACAGTGCTACTATAAAGTGATATATTGCAAAATATGGTTGGGATAAATGAGCTGCAGCAGTGGCTTTTCAGAGAAAGTATTTTATTGAAAGACATTTTGACATTAAAAACCAATAGCATAGAGTAGAATAGAAGTTTCCATGTGTGTTGAACCTCAATCAAGTTTTCCCCCCCACCATCACAAAATACTCTTTTCTAGCCTGATTTGTTTAATTTTTTAATTTGTACCGACTGTGTTCTCCAGGTCCAGCACTGGCCCGAACACATGTTGACTGGCCTCCAAATCTCAATTGACCAGTGAAGGAGGGGGGCTTGGATAGCCTCCTCTCAGTCAGGGTCCAGTGCATAGCAGAACTTCTGACCTGCTCCGACAGCTGGCTTCTTTACACTAATGGGTTTAAGTTTGGCCTCTGTCGTTGAGTTTGGGCTTTTGTTTGACTTAATGAGTGGGGGAAGTGGAGACACACGGTAGGGCTCACTGAGGGCAAAATAAATGTTTGATTCGCACAGTGATTGAACCCCTTGGCCGGATAACTGCATGCGGGTTTGGAAAGCAACCTCGGTCAGCGGTCTTGCTGACGTGTATAAACTTGCAAATCTTTTGCGTTGTTATTCAGTGATGTTGCTTAAAGCTTGAGACGAGACTTTTATTTATGGGACCAATAAAATTGCCTGCTTTCTGAAAGTGATCTCATGAATGTTATTACAATCTCAGTTTGATGAGCAAACAATACACTTTAATTCTGTGTAGAATATTTCCTGCTGTGACTTAGACTAAGAATGTACAAATACATGACATAAAAGACAATTTTTTGTCAATCAGAAAAAGAAAAAAAAAGATCTTCTTAGAACTACAATTTCTTAAGAAATGTGGTCATGGAACTATTTAACGATTTGCTGTCTAATTTGCTTTCTTTTTTTTGTTTCAATTTAATCAAATAGAAATACTGATACCCAGATGACCAAGCACTATGAAATAATAGTGCCCGAGCTAGAATTTTAAGTCATACCTCCAGGCAAAAACTCCAGAGCACACACAGAATGAAAGTGTAAAATGTTTTTTAATGTATATTTAACAACAAATACCCAAGTGGCTATTGATGTTTCATCTGAGATGAATCTATTTCTCCAGTATATCTCAGGGCCTGATATGAAACCCCTCACACTTTTATTTTTCTGTTTTCAGCTCTATTTCTTCTGCCTCTCCTATACTATCTCTCTTTCACTGTTGCTCTTTAAACATTTATCTTCTGTTTTCTCCTTAAAGGCCCTTTGTGCTTTGTGATGTTGGTTTTTACAGCTTTTTACTCGGCAGAGTTGCCATTTATCTTTTATAGATGCCAGCAGCAAGGAGCACATATGAAATGTTACTATTTCACTGTGACTAATTGTCATCGCTTGTGTTACTCCCTTGATGTCGCTTGCGCTTCCTCCCCCAGGAACCAGTGTGTGAATTGTATTTACACTTTGTCTTCCAGTCTCTAGTTCTGTTTTGTCTAGCACAGAGACAAACAGAATTGCTCTAGACTCAGTAGTTCAACCGCAAAGTCAAATCTGAGGCTTTGAAAAAATTCTTTTTGCAGATTTTTTTTTCTTTTGATAATTTTCAAGTACATTAACTTTCATTCTTTTTTAGCTGATAATAGCTAATATTTACCTGGGTAAATGTCCCAATCAAGACTATTTACTCCAAGGATGAAAAGATCCTTGTTCCAGATCTATGAATAATCTACGGTTGTGTCTTTCTTTCTCACACTTTACATATGTTGACATCATTAATTGAATATGCATCATCAGCAGATAGCAACTAGTAATGACTATTTATTGTAAAATATTCCAATTATATTTACAGAGAAGCATATACACAATGACACTGTCAATGCACTCAAACACAACCACGGTTCTTCTTGAATGTCCAGATCCATTCATACATTCAGTGTCGCTGTCTTATTCTCACTTAAACATTTTTTCTACCCTAGAGATGGAACACAGTGAGAAAATGCCTTCTAACCATGGTACAAATTGTAGCTTGAGATAATTATTCCATAATATCTTCATTTATTTCTTATCCAGGTCTGTTCTTTTCTTTCTCTTGGCTCAAACAACACTATAAATATCCCCGGGTACAATTTGTGTACAGAGGGAGTCCCAGCAAGAGTTCGCATCTCTGACAAAACTGCTTTTGTCAGTCTCACAGATTAACATCCAAGCAACGTTGGAAGTCACAGAGACCTGCTAGTCACCCCACTGTGGTGGTTTTGATATGTTTGCTTAATACTTAATTAAACTCTTGTCTACTCTCATTACTGTGTGATAAATTATCATATTTGCAGGACTGACTAATAGAAAAGTAAATGAGTGAAAAGTGGAAGGCAAAGAGGGATAACGAATGGGTGGAGATAAGGTCGACAAAGCTCTGTTAGTTACTTGTTAGTCCAGGAGCCTTTGAATTGCATGAGTATAAAATCTTGCCCTTACAAAACTAACCCTGCTCTTTCTTTTCCTTTGACCGCATTGATTATGCATAATCAATAATGGTTTGTATTTCTGTCTTCCCTCTCTTCTGGGATGTCTAGGATGCTGCAGGCAAGGTGCTCGACCGCTGGACCATCATGTCCAGGGAAGAAGAGATCATCACCCTGCAGCAGTTCCTGCGGTTTGGTGAGACCAAGTCCATTGTGGAACTGATGGCCATTCAGGAGAAGGAAGGTCAGGCAGTTACAGTTCCCTCCTCCAAGACAGACTCCGGCATTAGGACATTCATTGAAAGTAACAACAGGACTCGCAGTCCTGGTCTCCTGACACATCTGGAAAACAGTAGCCCATCCAGCATTCATCATTTTGAAAATATCCCCAATAGCTTAGCCTTTCTCCTGCCCTTCCAATACATCAATCCAGTATCTGCCCCGATGCTTGGCTTACCCCCCAATGGCTTGCCTATGGAGCAGTCTGCTCTCCGACTCCGGGAGCCCAGCCTTCCAAACCACAGTGAACAGGTGGACACCAGTGAGTCAGAAGTGTCCTTGTCACCCTTCCGTACAGGCCAGAGCCCTAGTCGTGGAGCCCTGGCAGCCATGAACAACAACATTGAACCCAAAACAGAGCCCAACAATAGAGCGTCACCCATCTCACCAACCCCTTCCACCCAGCAGGCTCAACAACAGCAGCAACAGCAAACACAGCTCCAGCAACAACAGCAGCAGGGTCAGCAGCAGTCCCAAAATCAGCCTCAACAGCCCAACAGCTTGAGCGATCATCAGGTTCACCATCACTTTATAAAGGACGAGCACTCCAAAAGCATCTCCCATGCTTCCTTTAACTCCAAGATGCATCGCATGCGCCGCATGGGAGCCACCTCGCGCAAAGGTCGTGTGTGCTGCAACTCATGTGGCAAGACCTTTTACGACAAAGGCACGCTTAAGATACACTATAATGCTGTACACTTGAAGATTAAACACCGCTGTACCATTGAGGGCTGCAACATGGTTTTCAGCTCACTCCGCAGCCGCAACCGCCACAGTGCCAATCCCAATCCACGGTTGCACATGCCTATGCTTCGCAATAACCGTGACAAGGACCTCATTCGTGGCAATTCAGCGCCCGGTACACCAGTCATCTCAAGCACTAAGAATGGTGGCTTCACACTCACCAGCCCTGGGAGGCCACCACTGGGCTTTACTACTCCACCAATAGACCCTATGCTTCAGTCACCCCTACAAAGCCCACTAGTGTTTCCCACCCTGAAGTCAGTCCAGCCAGTCCAGCCAGTGCCCCCATTCTATCGTACACTACTATCCCCTGCAGACCTTGTCAGTCCTTCGGTGTCACTGCCCACCAGCCCCATCTTGCCCACCACCACCAACAGTACAACCTTGATGGACCAACAACAGCAGATCATGGCTGCTGCAGCTGTGGCTTCAAACAATAATATGCATGTGTCAGAGGGAGGGCCCATGTCTTACCTTCTACATACTCAAAGCGCCAGTCATGAAAAAACCACTAATAGCTTGGACCCTACGCCAAAAAAGAAGCCTCGTAAATCTAGTATGCCAGTAAAGATCGAGAAGGAAGTAATTGATGTGGCGGATGAATATGATGACAAGGATGATGATGACAATGACAACCTTCACCATAATCACAACCATCACCAGCCATCTCTTCTTCACAACAGTATCAAAATGAATGGTAACTGCAACAACAACAGTGGCTGTGGTACTGGGAACCACAGCGGTGGCAGTGGGCAACAGTCCCCTTCCCAGGATGAGATGAGCCCTGGCCTAGCACTGAGAGGCATGATGAGGCAAAGTGAAGATGAATGTCGAGAAGGAACTGGTAGTGATAGCAGAGGTGGAAATGATCTTCAAGGATCTGGTGAGCTACGTTGTATGGGCAGCTTTACCTCGGAGGACCAAGACCATGAGAGAGATTTTGAGAACGAGTCTGAAACCTCTGATTCAAAGATGTTCTACCGTGATGAGATGATAGATGTGGAAGAACAGCAAAAGCACATGAGTAGTAGAGGAAGTCTAGACAAAGAACAGGATGATGAGGCTGGTGAAGAAGCCCATTTGACAAAGGACATCGAAGGGAAGGATCATTCCTCACCTTCCCCCCAACAACTCCCTGTGAAGATCAAAGAAGAACTCAGTGATCCAACTTATGACATGTTCTGTATGGGTCAGTATGGCCTCTACAATGGAGGCATGGCTGCAGCTGCTGCTGCTGCTGCAAGCATGGCCGCTCTGCACGAGAGCTTCATCTCTTCGATGGGCTATGGAGCCAGCCCGCCCAAATTCCCTTCTTCTCAATCACCAGATGGAGACCCATGCTCAAGTCCTGACCCCAAGATTTGTTATGTGTGTAAGAAAAGCTTCAAGAGCTCCTATAGCATGAAACTGCACTACAAGAATGTGCACCTCAAGGAGATGCATGTGTGCACTGTGGCTGGCTGCAATGCTGCCTTCCCTTCAAGGAGGAGCCGAGACAGGTTAGTGCCAGAACTTGGTAGTGTAACCATTTCATTTCTGTGTAATAGCAAGTTGCAGGTAGGTCCAACCGTTATCATATCATCTAAAATATAGCAACATATAAATCAAATAATTGTACCATTACTTGTGAGGGTTGTACAGTTTTATGAAGACCGTGTAAAGCAGTTCAAGAAATATCATCGGGTTTGCAAGACGATGTCGCTGTATTTCATGTGAATAAAGATTTTTGCTGCAGTATTTCATACTGTATGACATTTAAACGAATAGGCTGTCACTTAACAGATGTTGTCTCATTCAGCGCTAAATTGATTCAGAGACATCTGCTGCTTGTCAAGTCATAGTTCAGAAGAGTAGGGCGTCAGGATGAGAAACACATACGCACACATGAAACAGGGACTAGGCTGGAGCCATCAACCCTGAAGCAGCGGCGTGTTGTTTACCTGCCCTCAGTACCTCGCCTTGTCACAGGGAGGTGAAGGTGCATACATTAACCAAGACAGCTGTTTGTCAAGCCACTGCATTTATTAGCGCATTAGGAGGTGATCTGAGCCATGCTCACCTGGGCTTGTTAGCACTCCCTCAAATTAACTCAAATTAATATACAGCATTCTGTAGCAGCAGCGGCACGAGGTCGGTGCCGTAACATGTTGGAGGAACATGTGCTCCTAAGTGCCCATGGCTTCCGAAGTCTCCTTCATGGAATACAGATAGGGACATGGGAGTAGAATTAAATGGTTTTCTGACCCGCATTAAAGCCCTTTCCGAATGTTTTAGATATAGCTGAAAATTAGAAAGAAAAAAAAAGAAAAAAAACTATCCACTTTTTGTCTTTGTTCTTTTCCTTTTTATCTTTTTAACATCTGTGACAATTGACACTTTCGTTTATGGATGGGTCAGATTTCCACATACTGCATGTTTCTAATAAGAAAACAAATCTCCACAGATGTAAATGTTTTGTTTCCAATGGCTCTGAACTCTTCCTCAATCACTACTATCTCTCTTTGTCCAAACACCTTACTCCTCTTTGCCCCCAAATCTATTTTAAATGTAATTTTTTTGTGGCATCTATTCCTATCACTACTCTTTGTCATTATTATTATGATGTAACATCCAGATAGGACTTTGCCAGAATTTCTTTGGGTTGGGGGACACGGACAGCAGAGCAGTTAGCGTTAGTGCGGTGGTTAGTAACTAAACCACTCTTGACAAATAAGAATTTGTCACATAACATGTACTGGCAAAAATATACACACTGACCTGCAACAAGAAAATGCAGGAATAGAAAACAGGTTTGTGTATGTTTATCTAATTGTTATTGGTCTCCTAATGCTTAAATCAGTTGTTGGAAAAACAATTAACTGCTTTACCTGAACTTTTAAATTGCAAAAAGAGAGCTCCGCTGCACAGAAATAAGGGAATTCAGTAGGATAAAACATTTCAGCAGTAGAGAAGAATTACACCTAAGAGTAAATTGCCACTGGTAATTAGCAGATATTGCTCAGATTTTTATTGTTGCTGAGGTGGATACCGTGAATCAGAATGTTTAGTACTTCGTTTTAGTACCCTCATACTGGAATCAGCTGTCACGATCCCATGATAGATCCCATGGTAAAGCGAAGGGTTCACACAGCCAAAACGTTACACCTCCACATGAACATTTCTATCGGCTTGAAAGTGTGCGACAGTTCAGCTGCATGACAAGAAAGAAAACAACGTGTATAACACCATTCAAACACATGAAAATTTACAGAACATATGGAAGGTGGAGATAAGTATGCAGCAAAGAGGGACAATTGCTGCTGTGAATATAAACCATCTTTGATACAGTATAGCTCTGGGTGAGACCTAAGAACACTATTGATTCCATACTCTCAGTGGGGGCTAAATTCCTAGAGGCATATGGAACATATTTCTCTGCCACTTGTTCAAACAGGGAACAAAACAACAAAAAGAAGGATAGAGGAATCCCGTAGATTTGAGCCGAGTCAACTCACAAGCTCTCCCATCAAATCATCATCTATCCCCTGATAATCCTCTAATGACATAATATACATTTGAGTCTAATGGTAGCAATAAAATGAAAATGCGATTTGGTTGTTTTTGTAAAAACATTTTCCCCAATAAGATCAAGTGTACATATGAACATATTTTAAGAAACTAATGTTTCAAATGTTTATATATAGTAAATTAGATAGGTCAAGATTTTTTATTTTTTTAAAATTTGTTTTTCTTTCGAAGAATGATGGCAATAATGATTAATGATGTTCAAAAGAAAGGATAAAACCATCACTTCCTATTTAACATTAGAAGAATGATCACAAGACGGTAAACGTGTAATTATTTACTGCTGTTTTTACAGCTCAATAATTTCAACTAAATTAACTGCCTGTAAGAACAGCCTGGTTTCCTCTTCTCATAACCTCTCAAGCATCTATTGCCATCTATTGATAAGGAAGTCGGAACGCCTCCATATCTGATCATTCCATCGACCGACTCACAAGCCAAAAACACGTAAACACACCGTCACACCGGTCCTGCATCAAAGAGAAGAAGAATACAGACGAGAGGTCAGGTGATCTACCGAGAAGTAAAAGAGAGAACCGATGACATAGTCAGAGTGGGACACGCTGCTGATGTGTTGCTACGAAGTAAAATCAGTGTGCATGCAGATCTCTGCCTAAGACTGGAGGATTCCACACACTCGAATGAACACACAGAAATTAGTGCACATGAATTCTGCATACACACACACCCCCAGGAATCAGGAAGGGATAATTTAATGTGCCCTTGAGCAAGCATGTAATGTGTGTGTTTTTGATTGTTAAACAGAGACCAATATAGGAGTGTGTGTGTGTGTGTGTGTGTGTGTGTGTGTGTGTGTGTGTGTGTGTGTGTGTGTGTGTGTGTGTGTGTGTGTGCGTGCGTGCGTGCTTGTGTGTGTGTGTGTGGTTTTACAGTGGGGTGTTTTCTCCCAGCCTCCCAGCTGCCTGCTGCACGGAGGTAAATGATTGCATATTTATTGTGGGGAGCAAGCAGCGTCGGCAGAAGTGTTGAAGAAGCTGCATGATTAACTGCTGGAAAGACCGGCGTACCAGCAATCATCGCCATTATTGGCCTTGTTAATCATATTTTTTAAATCTGATGAGACTTTCCTTACTCATCTCCTTTTTGTCAGCCTGACCCACTTGTCTTTTTTTTTTAACCTTCACTCAGATATTTGAACCCACTCCTATGTTGCTGTAGCAAGTAGGTGTCCTCTCTCTTCCATGTTTCCCATGGTGCAGCAGTGCACAGCCCATGGTCCCAGCATGAGCAGCAGCAAATGGAGAGAGTGAAGGTTAATTATGTTGGAAAGTCTCTTTCCTCCTCACTCCTTCCCCACTCTGTCTCCCCCGGTCCCCTCACGGCATGTGGGCCCGGCTCCACAGCTGCAGGATGGGCTCTCTGCTCCCGTCTAATCAACAAACAGTTTGCCGCTCAAAGACAGAATAGGTTAACAAACATCATCTACTTTATAAAATCCTCTAGACTCAGAAGCCTTCATCATTACAATACATTTAAATGATCATTGACAGCTTAATTGTAATGTATTGTACAGAAATTTAGAATTGTTCCAAAGTTAAATTTAACAAAAACATTTAGACGGATGTTTACAGAGATCTCAAACTGAATACTAGTTGAGCAAGAAATGTTGCAAATCGTTTATTTAAAGGTCTTTAAGTTTTTGAAAAATTCAAAGTAATAACTCCAAAACCACTAGAATAAGGCCAGCAGCTCAACAACACAATTCAAAATGACAGGAGAGATAAAGCACGACTTGTCTCAGTTTAAAAACACTCAGCCTTCCATCTTATTGACACATTATGAGTCATTTACGCAATGAACACGTACACACACACACACACACACACACACTGGCACACACGCATATGCTGACACAAACACAACGGCAAGACAAAAGATAAATATGATTAACGCAGTTGAGACAGGGACGCTATCACTCTATACCTCCTCTGCATAGCAATACATGGGCTCTTGAGAGGCCTCCCCCGTCGTTTGGGCAAAGATGAGATGGTTAAATTGGTTTGCAAGCCACATTAAATGCCAACAAAAAGGTAGAGATGAGGGAAGATGGGGCACACTAAGGATTTGCGTATGGAGGAGGAAAGATGACAGAAGTGGAATGGAGGGGAGTGGGAAGGCAGAAAGTGTGGACTTGATAAATGAAAGGATGCTTGCTTTATGTCCACTATGTAGCTTCAGGTGACTTTATTTTGAATGCTTACCCAAAATGATCACACCCTGGTCTCTTCTGCTCTTCTTAAAGCCTGGATTGTTAGATAGTTAGGATGAGTTAGAGACGACATGTGATAAAGTGATTTTTTTTCTTCCATTTATTTTATTTTTGTGTATTTTTGAAATAGTGTTTTAAGGATAAGTGTCATTTTAAATGTGAATCCATTTTATTAATATTCTAACCATGTTGTGTGAGTATTTCAAATGCCTTCAGTAACTATAGCAAAAACTACTTACTGCATGATATTTAGCATGTGTGACTTTAATATCTAAAACTGAGATAGCCATGGTAAACTTAGAGCTTATTAGCAGTGAGAAGGTGTTGTTATAGAGATGGAGACATGTTGCAAAGGACCTGACTACCTGAGCATCATCAACAGCATCCTGAGTTCAGCTTTAATTGAGAAATGATCTTTCCTTTACGCTCCCTGCAAAAACTGACCTAATATATACCAAAAATAACTTCATGCATATCCAAGACTGCGTTGAAACACTCTCACAGCCAAGTACCAACACATGTATTCGACTAGAGAGGGTCACAACACCAGAGACACTGAATCATGACTCACATGCTTGAGCCATATGCTAACACCATATGGATACAACTGTACTATGAAAGAATAAAAAAAAAAAGAACAAAGGATTCATGTAGTCCTTTTGATCGAAGCCCCACTGTATGGAAGTGGTATACTTTCTGTTTTCACTCACACATACAAACAGCACATGCTGTCACAAATTCAGTGACAGCCACAGCCAATCAATTTGCCACGCTCTTTCTCCTCCAATGCTGACGATGCTCGAGTGGACGGGCTCCTGTTTGCCTGGTTCACAGAAAAGGGTCCCTCCATTGAATGTATGTTTACCTCTTGCAGGACAATGTCGGATAGGGAAGTAAATAATTAAAGGAAAGGGACCCTTTTTGACTGCATCAACCCTGCCACTGCTGGTAAGCTCTACTATCCATTGTGACTCCATTGTCGCCCGTCCTGCCAAGGATGCCGTTTTCTTTTATTTGCTTTTTTTGTTTTTACAAAGTTTTTTACACACATGTGCCTTCCCTGCATGGAAACCCTTCACTTTAAAGGCACTAAGTGTTTTTATTGTATTATTTTTTGATGTAACTGCTAACTTGAGAGGAATGGGCTGTCTGTATGTCGCATCTGACATCGGCCATTAGTTGCTTAAGTTTCCTTTCTGTGTTACACAGTTTTGTTTTGACGTGTGTGCAGTGGGTCCCCTTGTTTTATAGCTTGGCAACCGTGAAATTGGAGTGAAAAAGCTTTGAATTAGATTTTTCAAGCCCATTTCACCTTGCATCTCTAGCATGGCTTTGTATGCTAACTGACTACGTCACTAACCATGTCTCGGCTTAAGCATGGCACTTGTTACTTATTTCATTAGCTGTAGCAGACCGTGTGATACAGTTTGTCTTGTATTTGGCAAAAAATGCCCATCTTAATTAAATCCAGGGCTACATAAAGACATGTTCAATGAGGTGCTCGATTAAGCCACCTCCAATAGGGAACAAATGCAGTAATGCTGTCAGGGCCTAGTGCTAATATGCTATCCAGTTCCCCTCGATTATCACATTACCACAGCTCGAATCAATTGATAAACTCCCATTCAATATGGTGGAGTATTTAATTGAGTCAGAGTCTATTGGATTTGAGGGCTCTGCAGTGCAGACATGCTGACAGAGATAAACACTAGCAGGATGCTCACCCTCTGTGCTATCTTAGAGTGAGGAAAACTTCTGTCTTTAGCGATGGCGTACCTTCACTGAAGGTAACAACGACTGCATATGTAATGGATTTACATGTTGAAACTCAGTAGCCTGGAACCGTTTAACAAACGAAAGATAACTAAATTATTACAAGTAGAAATGCATTTCCTGAAACTGTGTGGTTATTTTGTATTTGGGTGGTAATCCACATTCCTTATATTCTGACAGCATTCTGATGCACATCTCTGATTGTCTTCTCACATTAGGCACAGTTCCAACATCAACCTGCACCGCAAACTGCTGACGAAAGAGCTGGACGACATTGTCCTGGAACCCCAACTCACGCCACTGCCCAAGGACCTGCGCGCCGAGCTACTGGCCAAGATCTACACTGGGCACCACATGGGCTTGGACCCTACATCCGGGATAGGCATCGGAGGCGGCAGCCTTGGGCCTATTGGCCTGAACCACAGTCTTTGCTCCCCCACAGGCATCGAGTATCCCCACCACTTTCTAAATCCGAATCTTAAAAACCACCACATCAACGGCTTCTCCCGGGGCCAGCCAGAGGACTACATGGTATTGGACCTGAGCACCACATCCAGTGTTCAATCAAGCAGCAGTATCCACTCCTCACATGAGTCAGATGAGGTCAGCGACGAAGGCATCCTATTGGACGACCTGGAGGAGGAGGAAGGAGAAGAGGATGAGGAGGAGGGCAACAGTGAGGGGGAGGACTTTTCCCAGCGTGCAGGCAGGCAGGGTGAAATTGGGCATCGGGATGAGACTGGAGAACTTAGAGGAGGAAAACATGGTGAGAGGTTAGAACCGTCCTCGTCGCCATTCCTTCTCGCCTCCGCTGGGGTTAATTCCTGTGGTGGGATCCCCTGTAGTATCTGCCACAAAATGTACAGCAACAAAGGGACCCTGCGAGTGCACTACAAGACTGTGCACCTGCGCGAAATGCACAAGTGCAAAATCCCCGGTTGTAACATGGTGTTCAGCTCCGTGCGCAGCCGCAACCGACACTCTCAGAACCCAAACCTCCATAAAAACATGCCCTTCTCCACAATAATAGACTAAATTATGACTTGTTATTCATCCTGCTATGAGTCTGCCCACTCTTCCCTTTGTTCCTCATCCTTATTCCTCCTC
Organism: Antennarius striatus; assembly: GCF_040054535.1. Classification (NCBI taxonomy): domain Eukaryota; kingdom Metazoa; phylum Chordata; class Actinopteri; order Lophiiformes; family Antennariidae; genus Antennarius; species Antennarius striatus. Next base: position 6,053,928 of record NC_090783.1, read on the forward strand.
AGATTAGCGTTTCACACCAGTCTTGGGCCATCAGATACAAGCTACATGCCTGTATGCCTCCTGCCTGTCCTCTGTAAATCATTGCAAGACATTTCTGTCCCTCTATATAATTCACCAACTCTAAATACAATTTTTTATTGTGATCTTTGACTTTCCTGTCTTTGGAAGAACAAGATGGTACTCTTGAGCATGGAGTTTGCTCTGGTTGTTTTTGTCATAAGCCCCTCCATCTTTCCTTTCAAAGGTCTCCCCACTTTGTTTCTATATGTTCATCTCCAAAGAATCTATTTGGACTCTCATTTGTGACTTTGCCTGCAGAAATAATAGTATTGATGAAGAAAAAAAAAAAGAAAATCTTCTTGTTGTATTTGTGTAATGATAGCTTTTAAACGAACCCCTTACGAAAGCATGACAGCTTCATTTGTAAATAATGTTCCAAGAGACTTTTGGTGTAAAGGAATTGTGTTGATAGTTGTTTGCTTCTTTTTTCTCTCTCTTTATGGATTTATGTTACAGTCAAGTACAATACTTCCAGCTATAGGCAAGACAGAGGTAGCATCTTACTATCTTGACTCATTTATGTTAGCTTCAAAAACACATTTTAAACTGAGTCCTTGGAAAAAAAGAGTATCATGTGGCTTGTTTTATCTACTTGTTAGATATTCAAAGGTTGTCAGCATGCTTTTTTAGGCTCCTACACTGATATCATTCTCTGTATTTCTATTGTTTCTCTTTTTGTCTGTTTTATTTTTGAGCTTTATTATACCAATTCAGTTTTTGCACTTTGCATCTATACAAGGGGATGTGTAATATTATTATAATGAGGACTTTTGCAAGTAAGTTTAGGTGTTGTTTGGGGGTCAGTGATGGCTAGAGTGCCAAGGGAAATTACAGTACTTTCAGAATATCAGTTTGTTTTTGCACTTGCTCAGTTTCAAACACAGTTTCACATTGGAAAAAAAATCTTGCCTCCTAGAACAAAACCTGAAATCTGCCCCATCACCAAATCACATTTCAAGAAATGGTTGCAAAATACTTTTACTTCAAATTTGAATACAAACTGCTGTTGTGTCACATATCTGTCCTCCTCTTTTTTAAGGAGCAATTTGTATATGGTTCAAAGTTATCATCACAATTAAAACTAAAAGCTTAGTGGGGTAGTCTGTGGAAAGCATGACATTAGTGTAATTGTCAAACAACGTTAGAAATTGAGGTTGTTCTTATAGAGGGTGTAGATTTCAATACATCTGAAAAAGATGAATAATGGTTCCTTCTACTATGACCAAAAAAGTGTTCACTTAAGAAAAACCCTGTCAGTGTTACCGTGTACTTAAATTGTGTCCCATTGGATAAATATTATGCACTTAAGTCTTAAATCTTTTCCTGTGATACATTTGGTGATGGCGTATAAGAAATATGCCACCATTGGTCGTAAAAATTTTAAACATGTCCATGACTGTCTCATGGTACATATACAGGTGTATTTCCAATTGCTGGGCAAAAATTACCAAGGGAAGGGGTATTTATTGGTGGGTGGTGTATCTTCATAGAGATGTTTTGTCCAGTGTGAGAATATTTTGTGTAAAAAAAAAAAAAAAAGGGCAAAAGATAGAGATTGTTCCTCAGTTTGGATTCTTTATCAGTGTACTAGCAGTGTCATGTATTACTGTACAAGGCGATCTTCTCTTACTTGACTGGTGCTACACACATTGGAGAAAAAAAATATGCAGTGTTATGTGGCGTGCTTTGCAGCGTTTACAACACTCTACAACCATAACAGTGTTGCGTTCCATTTGTTTCAAATTTAAGCCATTTTAAAATGTAGACATAACCTATTCTAGCAAAATATTTTAAATACAACACCTGAAGTTTTCAGTCCTCTCGTCTCAAGAGATGAACAGCAGAGAGAAAGAGACAGAAAGAGCGCGAGAGAGCTGAGGCTGATGGAAAGGTTGCGGAGGTGGAAGGCTGACAGGGGAGGAAAGGATGACAGCAACGATCATTAAAAAATGTGCTGCTTCTCTGTTACCTGGAGGCGTCCCCGTCATTCCACCTTCTTCTGTCTAATAACTCACTTGTCACTTCGTTACACTGCCGGATGCCAAGGTTGCTGACAAGACTGTGACATTGACAGAAAGAGAAAAAGAAGGAACAAGATTGTGTGCTCCGAACAATTCAATTTTAATCATTCAATTTAGCCCAACTCCATTCATCTTTTCATTTTCTTTGCACGCTGAGTTCTTATTCAGGGCCACTGATAATTCAATTCCTTTCTTTCATTCAGTTTTTCTCTTTGTCTGTCAGAACTAAGTCATTTAACAACACCCTTACCCATTGCTTCAACCCGCCACTCATTTCCCACCTCCACACCCCACAGCGCAGGTCCTACAGGGACACACACTAATAGTGTATGCTTAAGTTCACCGAATGGCCATGGCATAGGAAAAAGGGATGGGTAATTGCCTGTTTATCCCAAGTGAAGGGAAAATTGAGTACAGAAACCCCTGCCTTCTCCCAGGAGTGGGTTTCAGTGAGGCGCTTGCTGCCTCCTTCACTCCTTCAATCCCCCCGGCGCTTAATGTGTCTGGGAAAAAAAAAGAAGAAAAAAAAAGTGCTAGTCGAGGAACCCTGCTGACAGCTGTCTCTCTAACACACAACCATTCAGACGCACACAGAGGAGTGACACACACTCACATATGCTTCATACTTACAGGCCAGAAAGATGACAAGAACTAGATGACTTGTTAACTTCTGGTGATGGAAGTATCCTCAGTGCAGGAAACGATGCTCTCCACCTAGAATTAATATCATAGCTGCCACCGAGAAAGTTAGCCTAGTCTAAGCCCAAAGCTCTTATAAATCAATGTATTATTTCAATATTTGAACACATGCAACAGCTAATAAATTATTAGATATTATACATAACAGTGATTAATTAAGAGTAAAAAAGCAATCTCATAAACTGATTTGAACCCTAAAAAGCTAATTGAGCTATAGGTACCCATATAATATATCAATTTTATTTTAATACAAATGTGCTCTGCTCAGCATCCTCAGCTCCTTTGCCCTTCTTGATCTGAAAAAGAAGTTTTTCAAGTTTTCAAACTTGGCTTTTTTTTTTCATAGATTCCAACAAATTCTTTATGTCCTGTTTCTCTGCGTCTCAAGCAGCAGCTGCGGTTCATGACCTCCCCAGAAGTGTACTGAATATCATAGAAGAGATTATGTTACGAACACCCTTCTCCCACCTCCTGCGGGCTGCTTCTGAGACCTGCATTGTGCTGGTCATGCCAGCAAAGCTCAGAGCCGCATGAGGCTGGAAAGAGAGCTGAAAAAACATTCAAGCGGCCAGCAGTATAGCTGGGCAGAGAAAGGTGTAATGGCAGAAAGGCATTGAGCTTAGAAAATGGACTGGCTGCCTTGTGGCGGTCACTTAACAAGAGGGAGGAGGAGAGAGCAGGAGAACAGCAGGGCCACGACTCCCCAGGACTCATCTCCAGCTTCTCCCTGATTGCCTGCTGGAGAGCGATCAAGCACACCTCACATTTCCACCCCTTTTCCTGACACTGTCTTATCCTCTGAGAAATAACCATCAATTCCCATCTCCCTTCTGAAAAAGACCCTAATCCAATTTTTTGCCTTTTTTTTTTTTTAAGTCTCAAAGGACCTTGGTGTTTTTTACTACCGAGCGACAGGAAATTCACAGGAACACGTAGATCAGGGTTCCTCTTTGGTCCACACCACTGGAGAGAATTTTTAGCATTTGATTAAAGAACCTACAGGCATCAATTATTCAGTGATTCTGTATCGCATGGAAAGTGGGAAGGAGATTGGAAAGGATTTGAAGCTTCTGACCTGCTAATCACTGTCCGTTTTGTTCACGTTACAGAGTGAGTGGTTGAACACACAGGGTGTCAACAGAGAGGACGAGAGGGGACACGCTATGCTACTCTGTCCTGTTAAAGTAGCCCAAGAGAAAAAAATGTTTGATGGGACATTACATAGTAATATGCTGAGAGAAGATAAAATATACACATGCGTGGGTTTGTATAGATGCTGCGTCATAGATGCATTATGTTCATTAATAAAAATACCCTCATTAAATTGAACTGGAACCTGTGAAATGTCAATGATCCTAAGGAGAAAAAAATGTAAATTCATATAATGTTTTCTATTGTGCCAATTATATTTTACAGTCTTAATATAAATAAGCTTAAAGACCTGGTGAGTTTAGATTTTTATTTGCATTTAATTACTCGTGTTACTTGTGTATTCAATGCATTCATGTCCGTGTCTTAAAAAGCCTGTGTTATGGCACCGGCACTCGACAGCATTGCATGGCTTCATAGTTGCGCGACAAACAACAACACTTGGGTGTCAAAATAGTGATTTGGAAGCCTCATGAATACTGTATGTTACCTAAACAGGTGTTTCCATTTTCAGACAGGAGAAAAAAAATGGTCCTCTTTCTAAAAAGACTCTTGTTTCCTTTTTCTGTCCTTTTTTTTTTTTTTGCTTTTCTTGTATTTGTTTCTGTATCATAACTGTCTATGTTTTGGGTTGTTTCTTTTTTTTTGCATAAAATGCATAAGGGTTTTGGGATGTAAATGGAATTTTATTCATATTTTGTCCAAATACCTCTTGTAATTTGTATCAGAATTCTTGTACAATTTTTATATTAAAGATTTATCAGTCACTGGCATTTTGTTAGCACATATTATTTCTATATGAACGGTCTGGGGCTTGTAAGTCATCAATAAATGGTAAATTTTATTCAAGTTAAATGTTTTGAAATAACCTCCAATATTCTCTATATGGTAAGAAAAAAAATTAAATATAGCCCCAGAATGGTGTCAATCAAGCAATTTCAATGAGACTCTGATTTCAGTGGGTTTTGCTGGCCTCTTTAATTACCCTATGATAAAAATCACTAGGGAAAAGGCTATCTTGACCAATTAGTGGACGATTAGATTAATAGACTTATTAAAAGATGTACTGGCATGAGTAGAAGGTGCTGCTGGTCTTAGCAAATTAGTAAGATGGTCACTGAACAATGTAAGAAAGGACATACAGCAGCTTTGTCTGATTGTAAACTGAAATTAAATTACTTGTGAATGCTCTGTTAAGAAGAAGAATATATGAGAATATAGAAAATATATGTCTCTAAATGTATATAAAATAGTTTTGTACCAATTAAAAACCCACAGATTGAACAGAAATGGTGAAAAGGTGAAACTGACGACAGAAACTGACAGTGGACACAAATATGTGGAGTCGTTTGTGCAAAAAGCAACCGGTGCTGACATCATTTGCTGTGTCTTGGGGTCAAATTACAAATTGATATGAGCTCCAGCAGCGATGTCATGTTTGCTCTGGTAACCAACAGGAACATAATGCCTCCTCCCTCCCCTCTGTGAAGTGAAGGAGTGACACGGGCCGCACTGTCCTTGAATTAGACACCGCTGCTTTGTCGCACGTCAGTTCCTTGATCCACTGTCACTGCTGATAACTGCACTACACACACACAGGCGCGTGCACGAACACACACGTGCGGAATTATAGCAATGGGAGGTATTGATTATATGCAGGAATGGTAAAAGACACCAACTCCTTTATACAGATACCCCTGCCGACTCAACCACTTTAAACACACATAACCACATGCACACAAACACACACACAGTCCATTCCATTATGGAGATGCTGGACGCTGCCCTCCACTAGACTGACTTCCCCCCTGCATAAATGAGCATCTTCCTAACGGCGGTAGGCCATTGATTGGCCTGACAAACAAACTGGCCCTTCGCTGACCTTTGAGAAGCAGAGCTTTTTGCTGTCAGAAAATACATACATAGAGACAAACAGCCGGAGAAACAGACAGCCAGAGCCAGCTTTGTTGTGTCTGCCCTGGAAGAGGGTGCTGCCAGGGGTAGAGAGGCTGACAGGGCAAAGATGTCCATCAGCACTTCAATGTTTAAGTTAAAATGTTTGGTTTGTGAATGAAGTTTCCAAAGCAGCTGAGGAACATCGGGTTTACCGTGCAATAAGCTTTCAGATTATTATAGTTATTTGAGTTAAGTAAACGTACAGATCAGAATATTGAGGGAAAAATCTGCAAATCGCTGCCGTACATTCACCTGAATATTTACAAGTGCAATGGAGAAATTAATCCGACACATCTCTCTTTTCCAGCCACAGATGTCAGCAAAACTCAAGAGGTTGAAAGGGGTTGCAAGACAAAAATCCTAAAATTCAAATGAGTGGCAATAGTGCCTGCAAAGTGTTTCAGCAGCAAGTAGCATGTACCTCTAGCGGTTTTGCATGTCTTCTGACCGTGGAGAGAAACCAGTGCTGTCAGATGGAACCATTTCCAATGCAAATCTAACAAATGCTGGGGTTAAAAAGGATCTAGCAGAAGGTGACAATGAGCTGAGACATCAGATGACACAGCTGCAGCTGAGGCATAGTCAGTGAGTCTAACAAACTAATCAGCCCTTCGTTAAATTAAATTTGCATTTATAAATCTGCGTTGCTACGATGCAGATACATAAATATATTAAAAGATTCAAAAGTGAGGAATCAGAATCATTTATTTTGCAGCTGCGTAGAATGTGTGTAGCATTGTGCAGAACGTGTGTATCAGTGCGTAGAATGTGTGTTGCAGTGTGTGGAATGGGGATGAAGTCATGAAATTTCAGGTAGCACTGAATGCATTTTGATACTAGCAAAATCTAGAAAAAGCAATGAAGATGTACTGTGGGTAAAAAATTATAGTCTTACATGAAAGTCACCTTAAATGTATACAGAACAATTGTGTGGAGTTAAACTGATGGATCGGCAGCACATTGCGCTCCTCTCTCACTCTCGTTTAAAAACAGCCTAGCTCACCCAGCAGTCAATTTTATAATAATTTAATAGTATTTAATTTAATATCAAGAATTAATAATGTATCAGTGGGTTCTGAGTTTCTGTCCCTGTTTAACAAGTAGCTAATTTTACAGTTGGGCAAAGAGGCAAAGCAAAGACATCTTTGACATTTTAAGTTCATGAAACTAAATTCAAACTACTTCATAGTTTGGTGAATAATATCCATGCAGAAATACCAGAGGCCAAACAGCTGACCTGTTACAACAATGTCATTCTTTTTGCAACCGTACCTGAATTTTAAAAAAAAGAAGGTATTTCTGATTGTGAAAATTGTCCTGTTAATACATTTATATTAAATTTAAGCACATGCATACACCATTGAGCCACTGCATCGAGGTCAGAAATCAATTTCCATTGAGCACTAACTGATAGTAATTGCATTCTATAATTGGAAAGTAAATTAGACAGAACTTAGAAGGAAAGAGGAGGAAAGACTGTATATCTCATTCTTTATTGCAGATCTTAGAAATTGAAATTTACATATTCAACGTAACGATGAACAGAGGTATTTCTTTCAATTTTCAGAAGGGTGCATTACTCTATTATACTAAAAGAGACTGGAAAACTGTCAGCCAAAGCACAATGTAAACGAATTGCTGAGGGAATGAAATTAAATGAAATAGATGATGACTTTTGAATTCTTATAAAAAGTCGTCCGTGGCAACACGAGCCTCAGCTTGGATGGACCACATGCACGTGTACGACTTTTTACTGGGCGTTATTGATTTGGTTCTACACCAGTGAGGGCTGCAGTGCTGGCGAATGCTATTGACGAGCCATCAGTCTTGTCCAGAAGTGTGGAGGCATGCAGCTCTTTTTCCAAGACCAACCAAGGAAAGAGAGAGGAAGGGGAGACGGAAAAAAAAAAACATCAATGGGCAGTGATGGAGAATGGGGAGGAGGGCAAAGATGCAAGCACAGCAGACAGACGCAGACCCCTGTCCATGGTTTGGGAACACTAAATTAGAAAAAAGACAAAAGGGATGTGAGAGGGAAAAACTGTAAACAGCCGTATCGATCCAACTAGTGTTGGGCAAATCAAACCATTACAGCCAGAGTCTCATGCCACTGGGTTGTGGGAAATCACATGAATATCTACACACTTCGCTAGTAAAGACAAAAAGTTTGCACTGGTTCATTCTGAATAAGCTCTCTTTTTAGAATAGCTGGTCTCTTCAGTCTGCATCACCTGCTAAATAACCAGGTGGGAGTACGGAAGAACAGGAAGGGGTTAACTCAGAAGAGGGTGGAAGGGAGGTTGAAAAAAAAAAAAGCCCTCTGGCAACCCAGGGACAGAGGGAACGCTGAACTCATCACAAACCCCTCTCCTGGCGTCCGCCAGCACATAATGACCCCAACAAGACGGGAATCCCTTTTAATTAAAGTGAAGGGAGATCAGTTAAGCAGATGGTTGCCGACAAATATTAGGGGAAATAGAATGTTTAATGGTCTGTGCACTTATCGCAGGCTATTTTCCACACCCAGCCCCAAACTGATAAACAGGACAGAGCCTTGTTAATCAACCTTACAACCTTTAAAGCCCAAGATAAGAGCATAATTCGGGATCTTTGTAAATTAGCTTGAGATGTGGCTAAGACTCTGGCCCCTTGCGTACGCAGGGCCAGACTATCAAGGTGGGAAATGAATTTCTATCAGTGTAATAGCCTTGTGCCATGGTGAAGAAGTTTGGGGGGAAAACACTTTCTTTTTTTTTTCCAGGGGATAAAGATATTTTCCTGTATTTTCCTGAGTTTTTATTCTCCTTGTGGTTTGACCCTCTTGCCACCACCCTACTGCGCTCTTATCAGTGACACAAGAGAGTCACCCGCCTCTGCGGAAATAATCTAAACAGAGAGGCGGGGAATCTGCAGCCCGAGCGGTGGCCTGTGTGAGAAGGTTAACGGGCCCTCACCCCTCCGAGTCAGGCACAGGTGGGGGCAGCCTGTGTTTATTTTACAGATGATGGATTGGAGAGGAAGGGTTTATCGACAACAGTAGCAGTCTTCTAAGAACAGGACCAAGTACACTTTTGCTATAAAAAGCCTTATATTTGATTAGTTCATCTTTAAATAACATACAGCAGCTATTTTAAAAATTCATGTGACTACAGGCACGCTATCATCGTTTTTGTTATCGTAACTAATTCCATCAGCATACATTAAAGCATCATGGGATAGCAGGCTACCGCTCTAAAGCAAAATCTCTGCAGCCGTGTTACCTTTTTACATTTACAAATATGGTTAAGTCAAACTAAATCAAGCAGTATTTCACAAATGTACTATGACACCTATATAGTGTTTATAACAACACATGAAAAAGTTTTTGTCTATATTTAAGATTTAGATATTGTGATAACTGACAGTCAATTCATCTTCAGTGACTGTAGCTCCCTACCAATGCAAATTACCTGCTCTTTTACCTTTTAAACCTTTTTCCATTTTACACACAGTGGCATAATAATGATAATAATAATAATAATAATAATAATAATAATAATAATAATAATAATAATAATAATAATAATAATAATAATAATAATAATAATAATAATAATAATAATAATAATAATAATAATAATAATAATAATAATAATAATAATAATAATAATAATACAGCTTCCTCCCAACTCCAAAAGCATTCGCTTCAGGTTTATTGGCCGGTCCCAAATTACCCGTAGGAGTGAGTGTGTGTGTGCGTTGTTGTATGTCTTTGTGTGTAGCTTCGTGGCGCACTGGCATCGTGCCCGTGGTGTCCCCCGCCTTACGCCCTATGCCAGCTGTGATAGGCTCCAGCTCCCTGCGACCCGCTAGAGCGGATACAGCGGCAGAAAATGGATGGATAATAATAATAATAACAATAATAATAATAAAGGGTCCAGGGTTTTGTGTTCCTTCCTCCCCCCATGACTATATTTTTTATTTCATGACACACAACATCATAATATTTAATTTAGGCAGCATTCAAAGGGTTCTGTTTTTATAGCTTCTTTAACACTTAGGCTTTGTTGCTTTTGCGAGCTCTGCTATTTCCTTCCAAACCTCTTGGAAAGGGGACACTGGGATTGAAGGTAATTATATTGAGAAAAGACATTTATCAGTGCTTAAGGTCTGGGACCTTAAATGGTCTTGCTGACAATTTTCTCGTACAGTAAGCCACTGTCGAGCTGGCAGGTTCTGTTTCGAGCCCCGACGCTGGACTTGAAGGCTCAGAGTGCTGCCATATGTCGGACCTCACTGGTGCCAGCAGCAAATGTGCTGAACAACACATCTCAAACCATAAACTCTGTGCCTTGGCAGTGGATGCATGCGTGGGCTATTTGCAGGAGTACACAAAGAAAACGTATGTTAGGGTATGTCTGTCCACGTTTCTGGCCACCTGGCTGTCCGTCTGACCAGCGTCGGATCAAGAACAGATTTCATCTCTCTGTTTCTGCAACACACGCACACATATGCATGCTCTTATTAGTCTGAATATCCGTGGAGAGCATCCCAGATTGCAATGGGTCACACCTGGTTATGCCTCTTCCCTGTCTCCCCTCTCGCTCTGCTCCCTGGTTCCCACACCGGCGGCATCTGGAACCTATTAGAGGCAGAGTCACACCGAGCCATAAAACCCTCAAAGGCTCACAAACGCACTAGGGCTAGAACGTCAAATGATGTTGGCCCAACAGGCTGCCAACAGACACAATGCATCTTGAAACTGAACAAACCCCAGTGCTCATTTTTTATCCGGTCTGTCTCTCGATGTGTCTCTCGTTCTCTCTCCATTTCTGTCTTTCTCTCTCCCTTCGTCCGGGACACACACACATACCCATATATGTCTATACCACCTAAGAATACAGGGAGAAATTTTACATTTTTACCCCTAGATGGAGGTGGTACTGATGCTGTGGGTGCTGCAGTAAATGCAAGTTAGGTGACAGATATAATGGTGGGGTGAGAGATACCGTTGAGGCTGGAAAATTACCGTTAATGTAGAAACATGACAATCAAAGTCATCCATTTGGGTGTGTGATGTGATCTATCCTGAGAACCCTTGGGTCAAAGCTGAACAAAAATTAAGACACGGCTAAAGTCAATTTTCAATATCTACTATGGAAGCTGGGAACCAGTGCAGTACGCTTGTATGGTCAAATTTGAGCAATGCAGCGGTGATTAAAATGGCAAAAAATACTTGAAAGGATGACTGTTGCAAAAACAAATTCCCCGCAAATAAGAAATTACATGAAGCCAGAGTATGTTTTGTATAGTTTTTCTGGCAGGCTCTCTTACATGCTTTATATATTGCTTTCTTTTTCATAGCAATTTCTCCCCTTTTTCATTAAAAAAATGTTGGCCAGAGTTAAGCAAAGAAATCTTGCGCTGGAGCCATTTCAAACCAGCGTTTTATTGCTAACAAATGCTGCCTTTGATACTGACTACAATAGGTGATATACTTCACCGTTTGTTTGCGGTGGAGGTGAAAATGACTTTAGGTCGTGGAAGGAGAAAGCTCTTGTAACACAATGCAGCAACAACGCGCATGAAAAAAAATGGCATCCTTTAAAGGAGTCAACCACGTTTTTCCATTCATTAGAGGGACTCAGAAGTGAGTGTCTGAAACTTAAGATCGGGAGAACTGACAGAGACAAGATTGCGGTGCACACTTTCTCCTCCAAGAACACCACGACTCAAGGTAACATATCCACATCTTATTAGTCTGTGGTGCGCTGACCAATTGAATGCAGACAGGCCGAGGTATTGAGCAGTATGGATGTTGATCATGTTGCCCGTCATATAAAATACATTGGGAGATAAATACAGCCCTGTCAGATTCAATTTCACCTCATGATTATGGCCGCAACAGTTTTATTATTAAGGGGGGAAAAAAGGTGGATTTCACGAGAGAGGCTGCTTAAGTGTTTCGCCAAGCTCAAGTCCTGTGGACTCCGGTGAGAGGTGGTGCAAATTCTTACATCTTCCTTGTCAGACCCCAGGGCATTGTCTAAATTAAGTGGGACGAGTGGATTGTTAGGGGAATGACCCTTTCCCTATTCACCCTCTTCTTTTTCCACACGCACACCCACACTCAATCACAAATACACACACTGAACATCAACTGCTAAGCCCCTATAAAGCTGATAAGCCAGCCCGGTGGCTGATGCGGCCAATCTGCACAGAGAACAACGCCATCGGTATCAGGCAGCTGCAAAACTCTCGTCAAGCGGGACACCAAAGTGCTCTGAAGGGCCGCGCTCACACCCCTGAAAAGCTGGGTGATGTCATTATTGAAGTCTTTGGCGTGCTATCCGAGGAGTAAGTTACCATTGACAGGTTCAGATCCTGGCAGGCTTACCCATGAGGATTCATGACTTTGAAGCTATTGGCCTTAAGCTGCAAATTATTCTTTTCAGGCTCTGTCTGCTCTACCTACAGCTTTAATCCACACCCTCCTTCTCGTCAGTCCACAAGAGCTCCACCAGGCTTCACCCACTAGCCTGCAAACACACTCACACACGGACACACACACCTACACACACACATATATATGTATTATAGATAGAGGTTGAGAGATACAGACGTGCAGTAGTAGAGAGAGACCAAAGAAAAACATACGCTCACCCACTTTCCTAGAAACATACTTTATTGAATAGCCTCATTGCCCCCGTCTCACTGTAGTACAGTTAATAACACCAGCAGGGCAGAGCAGTAACAGGCTCCAGCCACACCAACACAGATCCTCTTAGGCCCAGCCCATCCATTCCTCACTCCCTTCATCAGCACTTAGTGGACATCTGTGCAGTGCCAGCCCTCTCCATATGCCACGGCGGTCAGAAGACAAACGACTATGTCAGGGCAGTGGCACGCCTGCATGTCTGATGCCACGTAGGGTTGCAGGTTGGGTGTGACGGACGGAGACAGGAAGAAGGCCGACGCAGGTCAGGAGTGGGCCGGGTGTGCAAAGCTGCACCATGCAATGAGAAAGGGAGCAGAAAGTTTCCTGAGCTGTCGAAGCATGAAATACCAAAAACTAAGTAATGGCTCGTGTGGTTAATGCAGCCAAAGAAAAACACTGTTGTTACGGTAGGAAGGTTCTGCATGTTCGGTCTGATTAACCGCGCTTACGTATTACATCGCTGCTCGCTGACCACCTCCAAAAGATGATCACCTTTCAATGAATTTTCTTTTGAGCAACTGTAGTTTTCCTTCACTTTGTAATGGTGTTAAATAAATGTGCCGACTGCTCAGACATTTTTTATATCTGCCTGTGCTGGGTGGGGTCACAAGGGGCTGGGGTCTGTTCCACTATGCTCTGGGCAGCACCTTGTTTCCATCAATTATACCGCAATTGATAAAATGGACTATCACAGACAGAAGTAAATTAAGAATAACAAAGTGAAGGTTGTAATTTATCATGGCTAATTATTTATTTTATGAAGTTTCCTTGCTGTACTTGGAATAATGAGGGTTAGTTAACAACATTTTTTTCATACAACCTGACTGCATGTATGTATGGGAATTAAAATATATTATAAATTTCTCTTCTTCTTTCACAGTTGTGACCCAGATGCATATTAATTGTGGTATGTATTGTTTGTCCTGCAGGTGGAAAAGCATTACACTCCTGACAACATAGTATACGTATGTTATATATGTTTGATCCAAACTATTTCATCCAAATACAGTGCAATGAAACTCATTGTCCCAAAATCGTTGGTGGTTGTTGTTACCATAGAACAATTGGGAGAACAGCCTCCTCTGGGAACAGATGCAGTCTGGTTCATGCAGGTTTTAATTTGGATTCTCACCAAACTGCATAAAATAATGCCTGATTTTCTTCAACAAGGTTGACACGTCCTGTGAAATTAAATAAAAACAAAAACACTGGTGGACTCCATTCGGGCCCAAAGCCCACTTTCCCCACAAAGTTTCATGGCAGAAAATCCAACTAACGAATGGACAAGGGTGAAAACATGATCTCCACGGTGGAGGCAATAATTTATCCTCGGCAAAAAGCAGAGGCCACAAATCATTCCCAATAGTGAATTATTTTTCCAATTCTGTGTAAATTGATTCTGAAAACCAACAAGTCTGCGTTGAAAGTAGGAAATCACTGTTGAGTCATTAGGTGCGGAGCTGTACCAGCGATGCGAGGCATTGAACGCCACCGCGCCGGCAACACTGCCGGTATGTTTCTTTTCACCATCGCAATGTGATTTTACAGGTAAGCTTTCCTTCGAGCGGTGAGGTGGAACTGTCAACACCAGATGACATTTGGTAGTCTACGTTAGATCACATGCACTGGTCAGCATACTTTTACGATAAATCATAAAAGCTGTCTGAATGATTTCATACTGCAAGGAATGGTCAGCCTTCTTTCCACTGCAAAGTGAAGGTGATGAAATGAATGTGACTGAAAGGTGACTATAATAACTCAGGAACACATAAGGTTGAGCTTGTCATGCTTGAAACCCAAGGCTTTAGTGTAATGCTATGACTCATGTATCACCCTCATGCATGTGCTCCAAAAACAAAAATCTGTGTCCAGTTCAGGCTGAAGAGTAGGGGGGTGGGTGGTGGTGGTGGTGGTGGTGGGTGGGGGTGGGGGGGGGTTTGGGGGATGAGAGATGAGAGAAGGTGTGTGCAGCAAAGTAGGGGAGGAATAGCAGCATTCCCTGGGTAACGGGCTCTGGCAAAGGAACTGAGAGGTGTTTTGGCTTGTGTTTCATTCGGGGAGAGTGCAGCGTCTCCCAGAAGGAGGCTATAAAAAGACAAAGGAGGCAGGAGGCCATGTGGAGAGACTGTTGAAAGGGAGCAAACACCCACTCCATAATCCCACTACTGCCACCATCACCATCACTGGGGAAAGAAAAAGAAATGCACACTGAGATTGAGATCATACATACAGCCATGCTAAATTCCTGTTACAAAACTCAGAGAGAGACACGCACATTCACACAAATACAAAAAAATGAAGGTTACATGGTTTTGGGTCCGGCAGTATCTTTCTTTTTTTTAAATTTAAAAACAGCATCAAAATCAGATGAATAAGACTGAAAGCCACAGCTGACACCTACCAGTCCAAGGTGATGGAGAGTTTTAGGCGCTGCAGTGTTAAATTAATGTAGTCACATGTGCCCACAGCTGGAACTGAGCAGCCATTAGGGCTGGTTACATATGTAAAAGATGAAAATAGAGATCAATATCTCAAAGGGGAACTGGATATATGATTACACACAATAGTCTCAAGAGGCTTAACACAAACAAACACACACAAACACACACACAAAGGGAAACAAAGCCATAATGCCTCAAGTCACAAATAACGGTTCAATAAACAAACACGGAAAAAAAACATTAAATTCATGCAGAATACAGAGGGAGTGTTGAACATACTTTCCTCTTGCCTATCCCAAAATATCTGAACCATGAGGTAAAGTTGGTCGTCTTTTGTGAACAACAGGCATGAAAGACTTTAACTCTGAATTCCTGACACAAGACAAATCAAAATCAAATGAACCCTATAAGCTCTGTTCCCTGTTTTTGTTTTACTCCTGTCTTGGCCATAGTGGGCAACACAATCCATCAAAAATACGGAATCTCGATTGATTGAAGGGAACAAGATATGAGAAACAGAGAGAGAGAGAAAAGACAAAGACACGAAGGAGAGGATGTGCCACATCCAATTCTGAATATTTACATGAAAAATGTGCTGTGGAGTTCTTTACCCTAGCAGGTCCATAGGAATGCAACGCTCTGGCCCTGTGCCTGAGTAAATGTGTTCCCTATGTGTGGGCTCTCCATCCCCTCTGTGTGCTGTCTTCACCAAAAAGGGGTGAAACTGGGCAAGGTGCAAGAGTAAAAGTGCCTCTGGTTAAAGACCTTTTTATTTTTTTCCAACCTGACACATATGGTCGGGAGGAGTTAGAGAAAAAGCGAGAGAGAGAGAGAGAGAGAGAGAGAGAGAGAGAGAGAGACAGAGAGAGAGAAAGTGAGAAAGTGAGAAAGAGAGAAGAGATGGGATGGGGTGGGGTGAAACAGAAAAGCCATAGCTCTGTGGTTGAACCTGAGTGTGGGAGGTCCACATCCTCCCCCACTTGCAACATCCCAAATGGCTGGGGGGTGAGCGTTGGGGGTTGGATGGGTGTTCATGACCTGGCACTGCTCTGCCCTCCGGCTCATTGTTCTAGGCCCAAGAATTCCTTTATTAGCTCATTAGAGTGTGGTTGTTAACAATCAAATTGGAGCGTCTAGTGCTAACAAAGGCCAGCGTCGAGCTGTACAGCAGGTTCTGCCCTCCTGGTGTCGGTCGCATGGACTATGTGGTCAAGCTGTTAGCCATTACAAGCATGCACACCTTTCTACATCTGGTATTCTGCAGCTATAACACAGAAAACCAATTACATGTTGTTGTTCTTTTTGACATACAATGTTTTTTTCATAATCAGATAATTGCTCTATTCTTCAAACTTCCCCCCCAATTCCTGATTTTTTCATTCTGTGAACATGTTGCTGCTGAAATACCATGCCACAACTGCTCCATCAAAAGATATCCAGAAGTAGGGAAGGAGGATTTGTATATAAAAATGTATATGTGTAAGTTAGATGTATTCAATAGTATGCCTTTTAGTGCAGAATTCAAGAACTACAATGGAATTAATGATCGCTGTAAAGGGGGGGAAAATGCTGGAAATTGTGAACTCAAGAAAGACTGCATATGGGAGGAGATTTCCTGAAACATGTTCTCTATGACAAGAATCTGTCAGTTTCTAAATACTTGCATGTGAAAATGGCCACAAATTATGCTGAATGTGTCAAAACCTTGATGAAGGGAGGAAATCTCCTGATTGAGTCATGTGGTTGCATATTATCCCGAAAATCAAGCGGCATGTGCTCCACACTCACATCTGCACTGCACTCCAATCTACAGTACAGCACAGCACTGAAGTCTAGCCAAAAAAAAGGGTTCACGCCCTCTTAAGGGTATAAACATTATTACTGGAACATGTATAAATGAAATTTAATCTAATAGTCAGGGTTTCTTCACAGATTTCTTTATTGTCTGAAACATTATGCATTTATGGAGACTGTGTGCAGAAACCTCAGGAATGTACCCTCCAATGATTAAGACATTTCCATAAAGCTACATGCGGTAATGCCATGTCTGTACAGGTGCAGCTGCAAATGTACTGAAGGGGCAGAAATAAAACACAGAAGTGTTTGGGTTTGATTCAGGTTTTGATAACCTGATGGGGGATGATAGGAATGCATTGATCTCCAAGAACTGAATTAAACAGTTAGTTGTTTGTCATCTCTTTGGGGTTTATCTTTGAGCATTTTCTCTCACACACCCTGACACTCTGTCTCCCTCAAACACTCTCTCTTTCTCTATCTCACAGGAAACAAACAGTGTCTGTTTTATGCGTTACAGATGAAACACATTAGCAAAGGCATGGCAAGGGACACTGAGGGAGGGGCAAAAAAGAGCCCTTTTCAGTTCCAGCGACATCAGCATTTTTTTGCAAATTTGCAATTAGTCTTAAGGGCTGGAGTAAATTAGGTCTCCTGACAAATGAGTTATCGGGACAGGACATGAAGTTTCAATAAATCTGAGAGGCTGCTCCGGGCATTGGTGTCCTCTTACTCTGCAGCATCAAGAGAGATTCCCAAAAGACAGCAGAAGGAGATCCGTGGAATAAGCAGAGAGCAGCGCTCACCACAGGGATTGATACGCCTCTGCTGCAGTTTCTATCTTCCCAAAGCTCCATGAGGGAAAACACTCCATACGAAAGAAAACTATTTCATGATGGAGATGTTAAAGGGGGATTGGTCTCAAATGCCCCAATAAAGGGCCTCTAATGTAGGTAAACTAGCACCGGTACACTCATAACTTCATGGAGACCACTTTACACTGAGACGCTGAGAGTGAGAGTGCCGTGGTCCCATTCAAGGGAGTCTAGAGTTCCGTCTCATCAGTGTTTAAACATATTAGAGCGGGGCCTGTGCTGTTGCTGATTTGATCTGCTGCCTCAGAGGAAAGACATAAAATATAAGGTTTTACTTTTTAAAGACCAAGCAGTGCACCCTGCATTGTTATTGAAGATGCATCAACTTACAGACTTCGCCATTGCAGGGCATCTGGACAAGAATGACAGTTAATGGAGTTGCCTGAGGAAGTCAGAGCAAGGATCAGGTTCAAATGGATTCGTAGTTAGTGTTCATTTAATCCAATCGGACAAAATAACATGCCACAATAAAGTGCTGCTTAAGGTGGAGAAATTTGTTTAAAGCAGAGGTAAGCTGATGACAACGTCAGGGAGGGTAGCGTGGGACTGAGGATAGCATTAGGGCCCCCATTTGTTTGCATTTCCTTCCTAAAGCTCAAACTTCTACGAGATGGAACAATGGGGGGAGAGAATAATAAGGTGGAGGCAGGTAGGGTTGCTTTATTGATTACATGTAAGGAACGTTTGAATTTCCATCGGTTGAGGTACTTAGAAAGTCTGAATTGAGACATCTGCTACATTTGTTTAGTTTCAGGGTGCTGGATTAGAAAATGCATCACTGCTTTAAGCATTGGAATGAATTATCAACGATAATCACGTTTTGACATTTTGACGTCATTCGGCACAGTTCAGATCAATTCAATAAGTATTACATCATCTTAGATCAAGTGCACAGTAAAATGAAAAAAGTTGTGGACTTAATTCCTTCTGGTCCACTTTGCCTTAACCTTAGACTCTGCCTCTGTTTGCACATTTGCTTCGATGGCTTTCACATATTAAGTGCTATCCCACATCAGTTCCTGGGTAATAAATGTGAACTATAAAATCTGCCAACAACTGGACTCCTCTGGTGCTCACTTAGGGGACACTCGACTGTTCTCAAACACAAGTATCAGAGAATCAAGGAACACCATAAAAACGTTCGCTTTGTCTTGTCATTTTGTCAAATATTGCTTTGGTTATGCTTGCAACTCTTTGATGCATGGTCCTTGTTCTTTTCTTTTATGGCGGACTTAAGCAAGTCACTCCATATGGCACAGGGTCAAAAAAAGGCAAAATGGAGCTTTATGCTAAATTCATATGACAATTCAATGTTAGAGATTTGTTTTTGTTTGGGTTTTTTTTTTTGTCTCTATGATGCTTTGTATTTTCCCTGAAGCACCACAATGCAACAGAAACACATGGCGAGCACAGCATTTTTCAATACCCACTAAGATGTACGCTTCCTGGTGGGCAACGGAAAATGTACCTGTTTATACTGTAACCTCAGCTTGAATGCTCTCTGTGGCTGCGCGTGCAATGTCATCTGGAGGGCCATCATAGCTGTGCCATCCCTTGAACATGGCCCTAAGCGTTCCATGCATTTAAGGCATTTACGTCATTGTCAGTTAGTGCTCAATAACAAATGATATACTATCATTGTCAAGTGTATTTCAAATGACTTCCTACGAAGCAATTAATTAAAAACGAATGGCTCTCTGGATATATGGTCCATTGATTCATGCCATTTTGTCAATCAGATGAAGCCCCAGCTAGCCATTAGCTGCAGTGCTGTCTGATGTGTCACTTTGATGGCAGCTGTAAGATTAGCTTATATCATGGTTGAGGAAAGCGAGACGAAGTGATATGGGAACTGCAGTGTTTACTAATGACAAATCATGCTGTCATCACCGCATTGAACAATGCTAATGTTGGCTTTCCCAGAATATTTGTATGTGTTTTATGGCTTTGCCACAGGGGGTATATAAGATTATTGTCTCTCTGTCCACTGGGATGAAGCAGGCTTTTTAGGGCATACTAGTGACACTTGTAAGGTCCGTTTTGCGAATGCAGAACCCAAGTGTAAATGTAGGGAGCAATCTTGGCACTCAAACAAGGATTTTTGACCAATATGTAATGTTAATCACTTCAATGGATTGCTAATTGATAGCTACATAAATTTAGTTTATCTTGGCTTTGATAGATTGATCAAATGTCCTCAACCAGGATAAGTAGCCCAAATATAAGAAGCACTGTAGATTTGACAATGCAGCTACAGATGTTGTCACATTCAAGGATTTGGACAAGTAAGAATAGGTATCTGAACAAAGACAGGCAAAGTGGGAGGCGGTTAGTAGGAAGAGAGGAAACACAGGGACAAGATGTTGAATCAAAAATAAGTGTGTTCTTCCTCCCTGGAGAAAACTATCTGCAGCCCTGAACTTCTTGGCTGCCGTTGCGCCCGTTGTGTTTTGCAGACACTATTGACACAATATAAAGCTGATAATTAAATGATGTGTGTTATGAAGACCGGAGATACTCTGAATCATTAGCACATGTCAGGGGGAGAGACAGACATGAGAGACGTTACACATGGTCGGATCGAGTTTTAAAGTTTTCACTTTTCTATTTGCAAAACAAATAAAGATGATTGACAAATGAAGCGTTAAAAGTAGTGTCAGACAGAAAGGAAGATGTGATCTTGGCCACTGATTTACTGACAATCTTTGAGGACTTGGTCCCACCCATCACTTTTTGGAGGGAGAAATAAAAAGGTATGAGAAAACATCAAGAGTTTTCCATTTTGGCATCTGCCCATCCATTATAACTATAAAGGCCTTCACACAATTCCTTTGATGCACATCACTGATGCGTGCTTCAGGGGTTTGTGCTGCATGCATGGGAACATTCTGTCTAAGTGACAGCTCCACAAGCTCACTACAGACACAAACGCCACCCACACACACACACACACACACACACACACACACACACACACACACACACACACACACACACACACACACACACACACACACACTAGTGAGACAGCGGCTTACAATTATTACATCTTGTTTAGTTTCCAGGAAATAAATGTCTACACCAGGTCTTTATGATGCCATGTCCCCTTAACTTACGAAAGACATTTAAATGCAGCTAACAGTCCATTTCTGCAGCACATTAACCTACCGTTTAGGGATGAAATCTGTCTCTATCTCCCTCTCTGACGCCCAGCTCACCAGTCCAGTCCCCGTCCTAATTGAGTCAGTGCTCCTCTGCTGCTTGGACCTTATCGTATCACGCTTTCTAATTGACCTGCGCTGCTTCGTAAGACAATGCGCCAGGAGCTTGACAAAAGTTATTAATTTTCACTTTGTCCAAGGCTCTGTCCCAATTAGGTCCCCTGGCTGGGGCCGACAGCGCGGCTAACGTGATTACAGGACAAGCTTATTATCGTGCAGCTGCATGGAGGAGTAGAAGACCCCAAGTGAGAACACACAATATAGTGGGTGATTACTAGAAGTCAGCCAAATGCTGTGACTCTTCTAAACTGATCAATGCGTGTATGGAGTATATACAATATGCCATATGCAATTATGTGAAATGCATTCTGGCAATAATTTTACCAACAATTTACAAAATTTCGTTACTGTTAGTCCTGGCTTTTCATTGGTCTCCAATAAAAATGCTTCCATATTTCCTTAGTCTTCCCAGCACTTTCTGAAGGCATGCATCTGAAACCGGGAGGCACCGTTAAGACAGAAGTCACTTTCAGTCAGAGGGTTGGTTAAGGAGAAGCCATGCAAGTCATTGCACATTGAAAGTTCACCAGATGCCAGGACCAATGACATCACTCAACGCTTGAGTCTAAGACAAGTCACTCTCAACTGGTGAGTGTATGGACAACTTTAAAGGGAGCCCGTCAGTCCAGATTAAGTGTAATTGCCCCAAGTCCATCACGGTTGGGTTTGAAGCTTCTGTTTTAGTTTCCCCACAACTCAAACACAAAATAGCAAATGAAAACAGCGACAGACTTCAAATTAAAAAAAAAAAAGAAGATCTTGTGATCGCTTGAAGCACTTAATAATGTTTGGAATCTATTTATGCATTAAGAACATGATAGACGAATAGATTTCAGCTAATTTGGCTCTTAAAGGCTCCTGAAAAAGTAGCTTGCGCTACTTCAAAAGGAAGTCACAACAGAAGCATGTATTCTGAGCCCCCGTTTCAAGTTTAGTTACAGTTCTGTCATGTCCAATCACACACTGTTGCCAAGGATTAAGATGGGAGCGATTTGAGGCCAGCTTGTTGAAAAGAGAGGGAGGAGAAAAAAAAAGTAATTCTTTAGATGGCGACTTCAATAGCCCAGAGTGCCAAATTACGAGCGTACTACCATGCCCGTGGGGGCCGATATAATGACAGCTCACAAAGATTGCCTTCACCCACCACGATTAAGGTTACCCTTCATGATCAGAGGCAGAGCAATGCAAACAGTTAGTCCAGGAAAACAAGTGAAAGGTTTCACACAAAGACACCTGCCCACTCAGCAGTTCCTTGTAAAGTTTCAGCCACGGGGCCTCGCCTGTAGCGACCTGGCTAACAAGTCCAAAGTCCTGTGGATGATAGGAGAGTGACAGCAGCCCGGAAAGATACCTCTGATTAATATTTCATCTTGGAACTTTGGCCGTAAGATGTATCGTACTTGTCAAAGTCTTAGATGACTTTCTGCTGAGATTACAAAAGCAGGGACTTCAACACTATTTAAAATCTGTTTCTTGCA
The DNA here is from genome assembly GCF_040054535.1 of Antennarius striatus. Lineage (NCBI taxonomy): Eukaryota > Metazoa > Chordata > Actinopteri > Lophiiformes > Antennariidae > Antennarius > Antennarius striatus. Next base: position 6,076,379 of record NC_090783.1, read on the forward strand.
ACTTTTTTTTTGACAGCATGTCAAATGTTTTCACCAACAAAGGGAACTGCTTTTTTTTTTTTTTTTTTTTGCTGCTGTGGTTCGTCTCTGTTCTTTTAAGATTCTGAATTTTTTTTAAATTGTTATTTCTATATAATTATATGTGTTTGAATTGTGCTGCATTTATGTTCAGAATACAGTAATAACAAGTTTTTTAAAAATTACGATGTTACGAAAGAGATAGAATTACATACAGTATGTAAACCCAGTAGATTTGAGAGGAAATTTAGATTTTAAAAAAAAAAAAAAAAAAAGGAAAAATTGTGGTGTCTAGTCAATTAATGTTGCGTTTTGTCCTTTCTTCATCCATCACTGTTGGTTTACTGTCAGAAATCTGGGGGTAAATATTTCTCTTATCAGATTTTCCTGGCAAGCGTGTCTGTTGTACAGCACAATTTATCATATCCACTTACAGGACATCGTAATGAGGCATAACAAACAAAGACAACCCTCATTTGATTATTTTCCAAAATACATTTATGATGGTTTGGGGGTGAGGGGGTGGGTCAGCGGTGAGAACTGTATCTGCTTAGTGTCCTGGCCTGGTCTGAATGAAATATGATTAAATGAGTGTGGAATCAAAAGTACTGACATTCGACTGCATTCTGGAGTGTGTATGCCATCACTTGGCGGTCTATTACTGTATTTTTTTGTTTGGGGCATGCCTTGTTGAAATGTCTACTTTTCTTTTCACCCCCCCCCCCTTTCTACCCAACACCCCCCCCCCCCCACACACACACACACACACACAAACACACCCTCTCCAAATGGTTTATTAAAACATTTGCCCATGGTGCTCTGTCACTTGTGGAAAATGAGAAGACGAGGACTCGCAATCCAATAGCAGAAAAGGCAAAGTCTAATTGTGTAAAGGTGTAAATTATAGATTTGGTGTGATGCCAAGGACATGGACACTTTATTGGTCTCTCGCTCTTACACAGTCTCCTACTCTTTTTCTCTTTCGCATGCACACGCAGAGGCAACCAAGAAGAAAATATGAAATTCTAATGTTTTGAGCCACAAGCTATTTGTGACTACATAGTGTACATGGGAGACCATATTCAAATTTGGACTCTTCAGCATCGGGGCGCACATTTTCGCTGAAGGTTTATGAAAAATGCATCTATTAATTCATTATTTCGATTGAACCTGTATTATAAAACCCAACTCTGAAACACAACAGTGATTCTGTCTGCCTCAAGTTTCTATTTCCATAATTTAATTGAGGTCACAAAAGCAGCTTTGAAGAAAGTCAAAAGTTATGGGGCACAAGCTTTGCTACATGTTTGCATTGACCTTTAATTTTGTGAAATGTGTGTTACACAATCCTCAGCTTCTTTGGGTCAACCTCAGTGATTATTCATAGCGAAAAACTCTGCTGTTGACTCTGACAGCCACATTCTAGCCTCCTGCGTTTCAATTTGTCTTACAGCAAAAAGCCCTTCCGTTTTTAAATACCAAACAGGGCTTTTTCCCACACAGGTCCTGCTGAGGTGAAGAATCCCACTCCTGCCACCACAACAGCAGATACGCCAGGGTCTTTGGAGAGGTTAAAACATTCTGCCGATGTTGGAGGAGGAGAGATGAAGAGAAGGGGGAGGGAGGGTCTCTCTGACAGTCAGAAAACAGTCCCTCACAGCGTTCGCCCCAGCCTCTGCTGCAAAAACAACACTTGAATGCCTAACAGCGAGTGCCAGGTGGTCACAAGATGAATTCATCAGGGCAATGCATAACGCAAAAGGCAGAGATTATCACATTGCAGCAGCCCTAGGGCCATGGCAGCACAGGCTGATTGGAGACATAGAAGGGGGCCCAGGAGAGGAGCTGGTCTTCCCTCTGGCCAGCGGAGAGGTGTCGGTCCAGTCCTGGGAGAGATGGAGGAGTAAGGGAGCGAGAAGGGAGGGGGTGGGTGGTTCAGAGTGATGGTTCACCTCGCTACAGGCAGCCCTCCCACTGGGGCAGGAGCAGGTTAGGAGAGGCCTGAAGGCCACACACACACACACACACACACACGCACTTGCAATTCTGCTTTTAAAAAGACACAAACACACAATGATCTTTTCTACCAGATCCTTGGCAACATTTTTTCTTGTCATGGGACTTGCAGTCTCAACAAGATAAGGGTTAATATCAAACAAGAGTGCTTACATGCGTTGCCACTGTAACCCTGCATAGTTGAATAGTTAAGTCTGAGTAGCTGCACTGGTAACTGCATTTGTGTGTGTGTGTGTGTGTGTGTGTGTGTGTGTGTGTGTGTGTGTGTGTGTGTGTGTGTGTGTGTGTGTGTGTGTGTGTGTGTGTGTGTGTGTGTGTGTGTGTGTGTGTGTGTCCACAGTGATGGAAAACTAGGAAATGCTGTCCAACAACAGTGTAAAAATAGATACTACTGTCATAGAGCTCATCAAAATGACCATATGGAAACATGTCAAACCTGGGGGGCGTCAGTGATGAATGTTTGTATACAAGATGTCAGAATGGGGATAAATAATGTGGTTGAACTCTTTCACAATCATATCAGATGCATGACATACATGGGATTGGTAATGGATGCGTGGTAGTTGTTTTACATTAACACTACATGATTTGTGCGTTTCTTTATGGTTATTATGGTACCAGCAGGAAATACTTCAGATGAAATTGATGCAAACTATCTGTTTGTTGATCTTAATTGTGTTTATGGATAAGTGCAATAAAATTTTGACTTCTACCCATTGCAGAAAAAATATCATGTATCAGCAGTATGAAAAACAGCAACAATGAATAACATAAGAAAAGAAAATCCCTTTGTCAGATCAAGTCAGGATGTTACTGTAGATAAGGCAAGTGTGTGCATTACTGCACGGAATTATTGTTGAAATAATTAAATGAACATATTTACAGATATAGAATGACTCATTACTGGTGGAAGTATCCATGAGTTAAAAAACCAAAATATCATTATGACGGAAAAGTAAAGTGCTGATATCTGTAAAAAGCAAAGATGAGGACTGAGAGATATGTATTTCATATCAGACCTTGTCTGCACTAAATTTCCAAAGTTTCATTGCAAAATGTACTCAAGGAAAAGTTAGTTGCAACAGCAAAAATGCATTAACTAAAAATATGGAGAGATAAGAAATGCGCAGCAAGGATGGTAAATTAAATAGTAAATGATGGAGGATGTAGCACATCATCCAACCAAACATGTTAAACATTTACTCAATTGCTCAAACTGTTTGATTTGGAATTATATCTCAGGCAGAATTATATATCAGGCAGATATGACAAAAGATTAATAACACTATATATATATAAAGTATGTACTATTATGTGTATATATGTATACACACACATATATACTGTATATATATATTCATACATATAATACATTAGATTGTGTAGGTAATTAGCATTTACAACGGTAAACAAATATATGGGTGTTAAATATTCATATTGAATGTTCATATCTGTTCAAATGTTAATGAGAGGCTCCTGGATAAATAAAAAGTAGATGAAAAAACAAACCAGGCCTGACTGAATGACCTTTTGAACACAAGCATCCTAACTTGCTGGTTACGTCGCTGCCATTTCCAGCTTGTGTTCACTTTTGTGTCAGTGATTCTTTCTTTCTTTGCTTATTCTACATAAATTATTGACTTGCTAATTTGGTGTGCTGGCCCTTGGAGACGCTGCAGCATCGGCATGACAGCTTTATCTATTAGACTGAGCCCAATGACAGCCTTGTTCCGGAGAAGAGAGCGCTCCTCTTTGCGCGTACGCGCGTCGTGTCCATCCATGCGTTTGTGTGTGCGCGTCGGTGTGTCAGTGTTACGCACGCGTCCTGGGGTGGGTGGGGGGGGGTGGTCGTTCTCAGTTGCATTAGCACAGGAGCAAGACTGGGACACATCAACATCTTAATCAATATGCGAGAGTCAATTACTGAGGAAGCGCGTGCTTAAGCAAGATCTGATTATTGGGTTCATGTTCAGTCCACCAAATGGACCGAATCAATGCGATGCGATACGTGCCATATACACCCCCCCCCACACACACACACACAAACACGCTCTCATCCCTCTTTCTTACGCCCCCTGTCACCTCACCCCATGCGCCTTCCTCCCCCCCCCCCCCCCCCCTCTCACATTCCTCACGGACACTTGAGGAAAGGAAGGGAGGATGATCAAAGTGACAATGAGGAAGGATTTATGCTCTGGTGCGGCAACTAACAGGACTGCACTGAACTTGTCCAGACAGCACGAGTGTATTAAGATGAAAAGGCTGAAGGAGCTTAAAGTTCTCAATAAAGCTTCAAATAAGTCATATTTGGGCATGATTTATGAAGATATAGAAGAGCGAAACACACAGGAACATCTAAATGTGCTCACTACATTCTAAGAAACCGCAATGAGGCTGGCTTTCATAAGCCGTGTATCATTTGATTTGATTTTGATTGTTGTTTTTTGAAGATGCAAAATTAATGATGTTTTTAATGTGCTGGTTTAAATGTGAATTACATTTTTTTTATTATTATTATTATTTTGGAGGGGGGGGTCTGCAGCTTTCATCATGTTAGTCGAAGGGGTTGTAATGGCATCCATCATTCTCCACTTCTCCACAACCCTCCAGAGTCCAGCAGCGAGCACCTAAATCTGTCTTTCACTGAATTTTCAAGGGTTTAGTTTTTGTCCTAAAGATATTGGTGGGTGGGTGCCCCCCCTCCCTCCCATTCCCCCACCTTTAAACATTTCACTGTCACATTTGCTTTTATTTAGGATTCCGTTTGTTGTGCCACTCCTGTCCATAACCCATCAACTTATCAACATGGATCACACAATGGGTGAGAGGATTTCTGACGCCCCCTCCTCGGCCCGGAACCCCCCCAGCCTCACCGCCGGAGCTCTTCTTTATGAACCCGACTGAAATATTACACCTGGAACTACGGAGGACACAACAGATGAGAGAGGAGTAAAAACAGGATGATGAGAAACTGTGTGGTAGAGAGAGGACCAACTAGGCAAGAAATCAATAACCCACAGATTTTTAACTAAGGTTTTTTTTCCTCTCACTCTCTGTCTTTTTTTATCTCTTAAGCTGCCAAACATCACCAGTGAAACTTGCACGAGGCACTCGTTGCCAGAGGGTGAATCATAGCAATATTGATTTGATTATGTAAAAGCTCAGTGGAACCTCAAGCCAGATGCAGAAATAACTCCTCACCTAGGTCCTGCGAGAGAGTGTACACACTGGTTTGGAGGAGAAAGAGAAAGACCGGCAGAAAGACAGAGGAGAGAATACAAAAAAAAAAACATTGTTGAGGATTAAAGTACAATTACTTCCCTCACAGCTAAAACACACTTCTTCTTTTTTTAAATATAACTCTTGCATTCGTGGCCCCACGCCTCCACCCTTCTTCCTCCTGCCTTGCTGAATGATAATTAACGCTGCCCTACTCTACTGAATTTGGAGCTGGCAGTTATGAACTCAGCAGAAGACTAAGCAGCTACCTCAGAGCGTGCTACCCAGCTTGATCAGGTCCGTGTGAGAGACTGTGTGTAACCAGACAGCAGGAGAAAAAAAAATACAGACGGCAAGAGGAAAGGCAGAGCGCGCTTGGATTCTGATCTATGGCACCCTCTTCTGGACCTACTTCCTCTGGCCATCTACTCCACAGAGAACAACACTGAAGTGGAGCGTAATAATTGCTTCTGTCCTTTTTTTTTCCAATAAAGAATCATCATAAAGGAACAAAAAGTTAAGTAAGTTTATCCTTCTTTTGCTGATAAGAGAAGGTCTGAAATCCTGTGCACCTAGACTAATGTGGAGTGTCATCTCAGAATTTCTGTAAATGCGACAATGTATTTGCTCTATTAGGAAGGAAGATTTAGATTTGCAGCTTGCAGCAATCATCATCTAAAATTGCAAATAGAGCTGTGAAGGGCAACTAGGGATTAAGAAAGTCCCACGTAGGTTTTAGCGACTAATCATTCTGCTGGCATACGCAAAGCCAGGTCAGATTAAATACACTCCTGGGCAGGCACTAATTTTGCCACCTTTTTTTTTTTTCTGGAGTGCATTATGAGAGACTCTGATCCAGGAGTCCGTCTTTAACTGCCCTAAATTATGATTCCTCATTGTACCCCCCCTTCCCCTCTCAAACCCCCCTTCGAGTGACTGGAACATTGTGGTCAGCTCTCATAATTGGCCTGGGCTCATGTAAAATACTAATCAGATCACATGATGAGGTGGGAGTGTCTTCAAAGGGAAGATGGGGTTTCACAGAATCTATCTGAGCGTGTGATTAGTCGGGTATCAAAAGGGCCAGGATAACAGATCTCATTAGACCGGACCTTGTGCCTACCCTTGTTTTTACTCCCCGCATTTTGCTCATCTGGACTTCTTCGGAATTTTAAAAGGCATCCATGCCTGTTGGTACAGTAATGCAAAGCAGATAAGGTCTTTGAGTGCTTTTGTAAAATATTCTCTTATGCTCTCTGCAGGGTTTATTCAGCACAGCATAAAAATGAGACAAAAAAGATGCTGCTTCTAGACAGTGGTTAAAAGTTGTATCACTATTTTTTTCAAGGGCTAAATGACATGATCTTCAGTTTGTTTTACATTCCATTCTTTTCCACAATGCCCCCCTTTTGAAATAATATATTTGAAAAATGACCGATCAATAAGGTAGCATGGACATATTTTGTTGAAGAAAAGGAAAACAATACCTTTTGCACTTTTTATGTTTAATTTTGAAACAAATTGGAAAAGAAATCAGTCATTTCAGATGAGTTTGTCACCAAGCAAATTTCTTCCTCATTCTGGATGATTAGGTTTTAATGTGATTTAGTGAGATGGAATGCATGGTTTCATACCTAAATAGCATTGACTGGTTTAAGAGTAAACATCAATTCTAGATGCACATAATCATATTGCCAGTCTAATCATCATCGATTCTTACTCAAGAGAATAGAAAATGCTGCATGTAAATAAAATAAAAAGCTTTTTAACCATGGGAAACAGTGAAATCTGAAAGACAGATCACATATGATATTTTTAGTTTAGTTCAAACTGATAATTAAAACCATAAATCTCTTCTCATATCCCAAAAATGTGATTAATCTATTATCAAATTTGTGTAACTTTAGTTAGACAGGGATTCTTGTTTTGCAAAATCTCTTCGCTGCCTTGTGTTAATAACAATGAAGCTCTTAATTAAGGTCTGATTCAGTGAGAAGCCTTCAGTCATGTAAGCCCCTTCTTCAGAATAAAGATAATTCCCATTCATTTGGAGGATCTTTTAATGATCACTCCCACACTGGACTGAACCTCCAAATAATACCGTGCCTCTATCAGCATATTCCACAATCAATCCTGAATGGATTTCCTTTACTGCTGATGACTTTAATAACTTTAACATATATAAAAGCCAATGCGCATGAGGATCTTTGTGATGATTATCATTTAGCTATGAAAGGGGAGGGGTGTAAGTTAATTAGTTTGTACATGCTCCTTTGTATTATTTGAATCACCGTGTCTTTGCAATCAATTATGAAACGCAATACATGACTTCATTATATTGTCAGAGGAAACTGTTTTTTTGCTTTGTCCACAAAGGACAGAGCACTACAATGTGTGACGTGAACTGATGTCTTATTACATCAGTGGTGATTCTATAATTCCACAGTTTGCGCCCCCCAATGGATACCAACTCTTCTACCTAGTCTCAGGATGAGGAGTCGAAACCTTGCTGAGGAGGATTTTTTTGACATAATCCCAACCGTTTTAGTTCAACCTTGCATTTCTGTAGCACTAAACTGAAACAAAAAAAAATACTTAAAGTGATACCATTGCTAAATTTAGCACTACCACATTTGAATTGTATGAGTGTAATTTATATAGGTACCCAAACTGACAAAATATTAAAGAGGTTATAGGTAGATTAAAAACAACTTCTATGGAAAATTATTTTACCCACATATCCCAGTAAAGTCTTCCTTTTTTCCTACCGACTATATTCATGATGCATTTATTTATATTATATATTGCAATTTATATTATTGCAATTATTACAATTACTACAGTTATTATTATCTTATTCTAGTCTAACTAAATAATCATCAGCTAAATTTAATTCTTCTTCCAACAGCATCATTTAGTTATATCCTAACAGCATGACTACACACCATCTTGAAGAATGATTGATATTTGAACAACTTCATCCTGCTGAGATCAAATTTGGTGTTTATCTTTTATGTCAGCGTAACTGTCTGAATATTTAGAGGGGGTGAAAAAGATATTATTGAGGATAAAATATGATCTGGAAACATTACATTTGAAGAAACATGCCAAATTATAATAAAAAGATAGTCATTGCGGGCTTCACTCAACGCTCATGCATCAACGGCACCACATACAAACACAGTAGCTGCATTTGTCATCCTTGCTGACAGAAGCAACTGGAGAGTGTCATAAAATGTGCATTTGTCATGGCACACACTGATTTGTCAGGAGAGCATCATTCATAGTTCATAATGCTCTCCTACTCTCTGCCTATCCAGCAACGTTAATGTTGTTTAAATGCCCAGAGGAGCTGCACTACACCAGATAGCATCCATCTCAACCAATCAGTCAGGCAGTACCTGGGAGAGCCCCTGAGAGCCTCTGGATTAGGCCAGTTAGGGTGCTCTCTGGTCTAGTTAGTGAATTAAGCCCTTCACTCAAAAGGTTCAATGGACCAAACCACGCAATAAAGTAGCGTAGCTGAAAAGTTACATTTCCTTTAAAAAGTATTTGTGGCCTGTGGTCTCAAATGGAATCGCCCTTTGTGCTCACTGTTGTTTGTTCCTTCATGGATGGGGTTTGTGTTTTGTTCCACTTCATCACAGAGACATAAATTGTATGTATAATGTGGCTGCTGCTTTGGGCTGTCTTTAAATTAAGACAATTTGTGAAATGTTTGTTATTTTTGATACATCATACTAATAAACTAGGAAAATAAAATCCAATATCCTGGTCTGACCATCGCCCATAATTTCCATAAATCCGATTTATCTATTTACTATATATACTTACTGTGTGCTGCACTTAACTGGAATTCTAACATCATGAAATTTTCAAGTATTTCATTTAAATAAACAGAATTTATAAAAGTTCCTTAATCTTCAGAGGCACCACTTCAGAAATCATGTGTAGAAATTCTTGATGAAAATTTTTGAATAATATAATATAAACAGAGTGGCATGATGGTGCAGTGGGTAGTGCTGTCACCTCATAGCAGGGGGTTCCGGACTCAAGACCCCCACCACCACCACCACCGCCCACCCCTGCCCCCATTCCATAAGCGGAACAGCCGGTAGACAATAAATGATAATGTAGATAAATAATATTTCCAATATTCTCCTAAAAGAAAAACTGTCTTTTTTTTAAGAGTCAGAAAGAGAATTCAGATTCAGATTTCCAGAACCCCCCCCCCCCCAACCCCCACCAAGGCGAAATTAGTACCTAAAATGAGTATAGAATTTTGGAGAACCTGATTGTCAACTACTTTTTGGAGAATCCCCAGGTGTGGTTTCAGGTAGGACGCATCATTGTGATGGATGAACTCATGGGGTCCCTGTAGGTACACAGGTTTTCCCCCGGCGCACACAAAGCATCGAAAAATGAAACCAAAAAAATAAAAACATGTTTCAAGGAAAAACAAGCAAACGTTGCAATTAAAAGTCAATCCTCCTCATATAAAGCAATATAAAAGCACTGTATGAGTGGCTATAAAACTGTGGATAATGACCTCAGGATGCCAAAGTAACATTTTTTTAATTGTAGTTCTATTCACCCTCACTGTTTCATGTTATGGGTTCGGCCTTTTTAAACTTTTCACAGCTGTGTGAAAGGGACAGCATCCTAAGGCGCTTTCAGGCACTGGTGAGGGAAGTCGCTGTGCCAGCTCCCAAGACTTGGAATCATTAGCCGCTTTAGTAGTGCAAACATTACCTTAAATGGTGAGGCCATGCGCTGGCAAGGACCCACTCTTGCCTTGTTTCAATTACATGAAATCAAACATTGCAGGTATGTTAGGCACAGGGTCTTTATTGAAAGAGTGAAAGGAAGGGAGAAAGTGGTTTACAAAGTCCTTGCTGTCCCTCGCCTGTGAACGCCAGGCTTGTTTGATTTAAATACTTTCTCTGAAACAAAAGAAAGTGATGATAGTTGTCTTTTCAGTAATTTGGTTTCTTTACATTTAAGTTACATTATGTATTCTATGTTGAACCTCACAGCCAGGTTTCTTTCATTTCATGAGACTTGTCATACATCCTAAGAGACTAGAGTTGGATTAGACGTGTCACTCTTCACATGTATGTGTTTCATTATGAGCTTTGGATTGATCTTCAACACATAGAGCAACATTCAGGCTGTTCGCATAATTCCTAGGACTCCTGGAGTGCCCACAGCTGGTGCCAAATAAGGCCTTGTACCTCATTGCCCCTACACGACTAAACAGCTCTAATGTGCTCACACATCTACTAGGATTCTGTACAGGTAATGAGGTCATGGCATTGGAAAGAGCTCATGAGTGCATTTCTAAAATGTGACACAACTGGAGGGAATTAGAATGAATGGCAAGTCGGTCCTCCGAAAAACAAGAAAACTCACGCTCACATCAAGGGAAAGGTACGAAGCGGGAGAGTTCAGAGAATATAAAAATGGCAGCCAAGTTTATGATAAGGTGGTGAGACCACAACAGTTCTTTCAGCTAAGGCTGCGATGTGTTTGTGCAGCCAATATAAAGTAATAAGCTGCAAAACAAGGCGTTGTTTGGTGCATTATGATCTGAGGTAGAAAAGGCCCAATGTATGAAATCATGAGAATAGAAGTAATGTGTTCTCTATTAATTCTTACATTTGACTTGGACTGTCGATGATCGACTCCATGACCATGCCAAAGTCAAGCGTACTCCCTACACCACAAGGATTAGTCTCCACTTCCCTCTTGCTTAAAGAGGATTAAAACTAACTTTGTGAAGTATCCTTACACAGATGAGCGTTTGTTCTTTCATAAAATCTAGATACAGTATATGAAGGCTACAGCTAAGGGCAGACAACTTTCTGCATTACTGTGGATTCGCATTTTTGATTCACTGCAACGCAGTCGCTCTCCGTTCCCCACTCAATTCAAACATGTTAATTTAACGTGAGTGCCGTACGGCCACCACACTGTTGTAAAAGTTTAGACTGTCTTGTCAGCTCTTTAGCAGCATCACTTGTGCCTCGCCATGCCATCCAAAATCAATACAATATTTCTCTCCCAATAAATAATGTAGGCCTGAAAAGGTTCAAAAGCACGCATCGACAGTTGGCTGCAATTAGGGGGTGGCTTCAGCAGTAACTGATGACAGTCCCTCCCTCCCTCTGGCTCACACAGGATCAGCAGAAAATGAAGACACGGAGACCACTTTGTCACCGGCGAGGGTGGACCTGGAAATGACTCCTAATGAAAAAAGGGCTCCCTGAGCCGCCACTGCAACTGCTGCTCCAAGCACTTTCTCCGGGCCGATGGGCCAGCCCCAACCAGTTTCCAGCTCCCTTTATCCAAGCCTTTAATATGCTCTGGGTAGTCAGCAGCGACCACAAGCTGAGGTCAGGAGGCATCAGTTACTGGGTTTAAGTGAGTGTCCGGTCTCTATACGTGTGTGTGATGTAAGAATGGATGATGGCAGAAATTGCAACACAAATGAAAAAGGCACATGTGAGATATAGGAGATCAATTAAAGACCACAATGCTCCAGAAAACAAAAGAGCAACTTCATTTTCTTACAGCTTCATGACTTCTGGAGCAACAAATGAAGTTTAAGAAAAATCAGAGTTTAGAGTGGTTATCCTCTGTTGCGTACTAATAATTGGTAATTTCTGCTTCACGTTGAGACTTTCAAATGCAGCAGGAATTTAATCTGAACCAATGGTCCATCCACTTAGGGTAAATACAGATTGATGATCCGATAGGTAGTTGAGGCCAGGTCAAAATCTGTCATCTAAATGTTAGAGGATGAGACAAAATCCTTTTCTGTCATTCAGTCATATTTCTATAAATTTTCAGCTTCCAATTTATAGATCTACATTCCCATCCCTCAACCAATGCCAATAATGTGGCTAAAAATGAAGGTAAGCTCTCGCCAGTTGGGATAGTTTTTTTTTCCACTTCTCGAAGAAGGTATTTTATCGTAGTCTAACTCTGAAGCATGGTGCACTCAGACAGAGTTTGAGCTCTTCAATTACTTCAGGAAATTCAGCAAGAGATAAAAGTAAGCACCAAAGCAGTTTCAGATTATGAGCTGGACTTGCAGCACGCTTGGTGCGACATTCTGTGATTTCCTAAACGGGCTGCTCTGAGAGGGCGACAGACATGGAATAGAGCGTCTCCTGTGTCACTGTGCCCCCGCCTGCAGGTGTCACAAAGTGATGGAGAGGGATCTGGGAAACATTTATATCTCAAATCCACTTTATCGACCGAGCTTCTGTCAGAGCGGGGCTAGCGGTAGTGGGAGGGCTGCAGGAGAGCAAGTGGCTCTTAGCACACACTGACAGCGGAGGAGCCTCCAGCACTCACTCCTCAGGTCTGACTCTGGAACTCTTTATGGTGATTGTTTTATCAGCGTTCCTGTCCATCCCCCTGGAGGCTGGGGGCCCAAGGAGGATGACCCTCATTTTCTGAAAGCAAAGTGTTCAGTATTGATCAGTAGGAATGAGCAGCCCGTGACATGGGTTAATTTACTGGACCTGGGTAGGTTCATCGTTTCCTGTCATTCCTGAACTCAAAACACTGACCTTTACCACCCTGTCCTGCTACGAACACACACACTTACACACACACACGCGCACACACACACACACACACACACACACACACACACACACACACACACACACACACACACACACACATCCGCAAGTACACAATATTCAAATTTCCCCTAGTGTTCTTTACCTAAACACAGTCAGAGAAAACATGAGAGGGACACATTGACAAACCGATGGGTAGATGAACAAGAACAGTTGTGCAAAAGTAAGTGAATCAAAGACAGTGTCACTGAAGGGTTTTATAACTGCCAACCACAGACATGCAATCTGTTATTACGTTGTTGTTATGGTGCTATTAAATTGTTATTACAGATTTATTACAATGTTGTTTCACTGTTACTAATACAGGCAAAACTCTTTATTTAACAAACCCTTAATATGAATGTTTCTCATATTATGAGTAATGATTTTTTAAATAAGTGAGTCTGATGCCATTTAATGTACCTTTATAAAGGAAAAACAAAATGGAAATGTATGTCAGAGATAATCCATTGTATATGTTATCACCTTTCAATCAATTGCAAACTGAAAAAAGCTCGATATCTTGAACATCTTTGAGGCACGATATAATCAATAGACAATTCATAACCTATGTATGAGTATTAAGAATGACAGAGGTCAAAGGTGAATGTCTGTGGGTGAAAAGATCGGTTTAGTTACATCGAAAGGTCAGAGCCTTAATGTGAGGCTCAATTGCAAAACTTATTAGGGGCATGGCCTGACAACATTGCGTGGGGTAAAATCACTTAGGATGATAAACAACAGGACAAAAGAGGAAGAATTTTAGAGCCCCAAGGCTGTAACAAACAGGATCATGTGAGCTCCATTCAGAATCCAAATTTAGTTTTATATAAATTTGGATTATTGTCATATGAAATTTTATCTGATGATAATTAACAAGATTTATAAGTAATTACTTTTGTATGTCAGTACACATAATTAAAAAATCATAAAGTAAATATTTTGCAGAACTTGTGAAAAAATTGTGTGTTAACTGACTAATTTATCAGATAATTAGTAGCTATTTTCCTAATCATTCATTCATTCATCTTCTGCCACTTCATCCGCCGTAGCGGGTCAGATAGATAGATAGATACTTTAATAATCCCGGAGGAAATTGCACTACACAGAAACATGGAAAAAAACGCAAAATTAAGCATAACAAACTCGCTCAGAGCAGAGGAAACTGCAGCCTGTTCATGCATGCGCAGAAAAAGAAGGTCACGGGGAGCTGGAGCCTAACTCAGCTGAAGCGGCAGGGGTCAGGTGATAGAGTAGGTCATCCAATGATCTCAGGATTGGTGGTTCGAATCCCGCTCCCCTAGTCATCTGTCATTGTGTCCTTACCATTATAACATACCTTCTTTGCCTCCAGTGAGGCAGTGTGAATGTGTGTGAGTGTGTGTGAATGTTCCAGCAGTGGTCGGAGAGGTCCCTGGCACAGATTAGCTGCATTTCGGTCAGTCTGCCCCGGGGCAGCTGTAGCTACACGTGTAGTCGACCATCACCAAGTATGAATGAGAAGTGAATAAATAATGGGACCACTGTGAAGCGCTTTGTGTGTCTAGAAAAGTGCTATATAAATATAATCCATTATTATTACCATTATTATGGGGCAGCAGTCGCTCAATCCACCAGATCTTGGGCTGCGGGTCGAGGGGTGGCCCTCCCCTTATATATGTGTGCGTGTATGTGTACGTGTGTGTGTGTGTGTGTGTGTGTGTGTGTGTGTGTGTGTGTGTGTGTGTGTGTGTGTGTGTGTGTGTGTGTGTGTGTGTGTGTGTGTGTGTGTGTGTGTGTGTGTGTGTGCATGCGAGTGTGTGTGTGTATATTACGGGCCTGTATACTGTATATCTACATGTCTGACGAATAACAAAAAATATGATTAATGTGGAGAAATAATTTCCCCTGCAGGGGATCAATAAAGTTCAGTTCTTAATATTGAAAAGTATTCCCTGCTTCTCAGTTGCTTTTATAGGTCTTTCATTAACAGAACTGAGAAATATTGGATTACTATTATGTATTAATATTTAAATGAATTCCATAGCATAAAGATTTACAGTGAGAAGTTTAAAAAAATATATGATTTGCTAAAATTTTATGGATAATACATCCAATCGTTTTATTATGATAAGATGCTAATTGCCCACCATTGAAAAAAATCATTATTTGCTGTCTGTTTTTTAAGCTCCACATATTTTCATTGTGCACACAGAATATACAGCAAACTAACTCTAAACGGTAAAGAAACAGTAACACTAAATTGAGGATAAATATAGTATTTCATCTATGCAAAGCAGCCGAATACAAACAGCTTCAGCACAAAGGCCAGAACTCAAGACGTGGATTCAAAATTTCCATGATCACATTTGCCATGTTTGGTTAACACGGCGTTTAACTTAATTTATTTTGCCCAGTTCATGTGAGATTCTCCCAGTTCAGAATGGAGATTGGGGGGTAATAAATCCATGTGGTGTCATCTTGCTCCCCTTCCCTTTGCCTGGCATCTGCTGCTGCTACGCCACTTCTGATTAGTGCCGCCTTTTCTCCCCAGAAAGCCAGCAGACAGGAACAAACTGATTACTGTCCATCTTCAGGGGATTGGAGACACCTAACAGGAGGATTACATTAACATATTAACGGACGCCTCTCACCTGCAACGCTACTAATATCACTTCCTTGCTCCTTTATATTTTAGGGGAGGGGTGTAATGTACGTGTGGTGTATTTCATCTTCAGATGGGGAGCAAATAAATAGAGAAGGATAGTGATTCCTTCTCTCTCCCAGGGTGCACAATCTGTCATCGATGATAGGTGAAGAGGAGACGGGAGCCTTTGAAGTTTTTTGACATAAAAGGTGCAAATAAACGCAAACACATCCTTTCAGCTACTCACATGAAATTAGGACCTGCTGAAGACGGGGGGTAGGAAGCTGGCCTCCGCAGCCAGACATAATCACTCTGACAGGAGCAAGTACTTCAGTCTCTGCTCTACCGGGAACATCAGAATGAAGAATTAGAAGGGGAAAAAAAAGACCAAAAAGGAGTGCTTTAATCTTCCTCAGCTACTTCGCCACTATTTTTAACATTGTTCTGTTGAAACAAAACAACAAACAAGCAGCAATAAATGAGAAAAGTTTTTGCCGCCCTCTGAAATGAATATGGGATAACTTGGAGTAGGTTGACAGAAGTGTGGATAAAGTTGAGTCTCGCAGTGATATCTTAGATCTTTGATATTTTTACACTGCAAAAAAAAAAATCCTTGCATGAGCCAATGAATCAATTGCAAGGTGGCCGGGATGGTCCCTGCGATTAACTACTTCAGACGGCGCTACTTATCAACACCATATGAGCGAAGGGGGGGGTTCTTTTCGTGATATGATTCGAAGCGCTACTCCTGATAAAATGAGCCAAGTGTCAAAGGAGATGAAGGGATTCAGATATTCAAAAGAATAGAGATTTAAAAATTAATGGTGGAAAGGATTCGCCTTCATATTTCTACATCTTGTAAGCAGAACATGACTTATAAAGAGTCAGGGAGACAAATTGCTTTTTAGAATAAAGTGATGGTGAGAGGGAAAAACAAGCAGTGAATATTTAATGGGCACCACAGCCTCTTCACAAACAAATCAATATGGTGATAGAAAACATAAGGGGAGTCATACCGCGGCACTCCGGCCTGGAGAGGAGGGAGGACAGGTGTCAGAAGGAACAGCCACAGAGTTTAGGTTCATTTTGACATTTCTGAAGGTTAAGAGATTGTAAGTGTCTATCTGTGTCAATCACCTCACTGAAAGGTCACAGCAAGTCTATTTTTCATTAATTATACCCTCAGATGTCTTCAGACACCCAACAAACCAGACTCCCTAAACAACGCCCACCAAAAGGTTGTAAGAGGGGAATGCATACATAAATGTTTTATTCAACATCTGCATTGAAGGGTTTTGTCAGATTTGATTTCAGGCAATTATTCATATTTGCGTAACATCTCAGAACAAATTCCTCACTACTATTGTTATATTATTAGCCTTTATTAACATGATTAATCAATAAGAATGGCTTGATCACAAACAGACCAGCATGAACTTAACAAATCTGTGTCCCTCCCCGCAATGATAAAAGGTGCATTTTTCATTCCTGATTTTCTTGCAATGGTTCAGGATGTTAAAGTAGTATTTCATTCAGCTTAATTCTATTTTACATTTTTTTACATTTTACATTATTCTTATACATCTAGTTGAATTTTCACTTGAAGGAAATGCTAGAAGCTGAAACCTGATGTTGGATGTTTAATGACGTGAAGTCTATCATCTGCTATGAGACATTATCCCTAATGAGTGATCTGCAGTAAAGTAGGACTCCCCAGTCATTCCTATTATTCAATTACAAGGATGGTTTAATGATCAGTCTGGCTTCAGACCATAACATTCAAGTAAACGGGAAACTGCATTCAAACTTTTGACAGGGACTTTAGTTTGAAGGCTATACTATAGTTCCTTTAAACCATGCTTCTTCAAACTGTACTAAAAAAGTATTTATTGTAGAGTTGTCAGCGGATTAAATTGTGGGACTCGTTGCAAGCATTCACTTAACCGATCGCCTCATGCTAGGATTTGATGACTGCCTAAATACCTCAAAGGACTTTGGAAAAAGCAACACATATTTGACCACCAAAATGAAACAGGCGTCAAACTTCGATTGATTGAGTTCAACCATTGGATAGAATGTAACTGAACTGGATCAATAAATCTTGTTTAGGAAGCCGAGGCCAAAGGCAAGAATCCACTGTAAGTACTCCACTTGCCTGTGTATTATGACTTAGGTTGTGAGACAAACTGAACTGGATTTCTACTAGCTACAAAGAAAGCGTAAAGGATGTACCAACTCTATTCAGTCCAGACGGACAATCAGAAAGTTCATCCAGACGCAAAGGCCAATAGTTCCCTCAACATCTCCTCTCAATCATCATTTTTGAACCACAGAAAGTGTGTATCTGCACAGACCCCATGTGTCTAATTTCTTCTCATTGTATTATTACTATTATTTGGATTGTTGCAGAAGTTTCTGAGTATCAGCCTTTGGGTATTGGGCTTGTAGCCCAGAGCCAATAAGTGTCCAGAGTGAGGTCAGACTGTGGGTTAAAACAGGTTTCTGCTTCTCCCCCATGTCTTAGTAATGATGTATGAAGAGATGCAGGTGAGTGCATACAGTAAGTAAGTACAGTACAGTAAGTTTTACTGAGAAGTAATCAGTAAATAATGTTTTATTTCTCTGATTCTCTGCCTCTTTGCTGACACTCTCTCTCCTCATTCTCTGTCTATCTCGTTTGCCCACTACTGCTCCCTCAATAGACCGATCTCCAAAGAAACCCTAACCCTCATTGAGAGAGAAAAATAATACGTGCATCTGGGCTGCCATTTCCGATTCTCTCCTAAATTTAATGAGTTCATCCTTGGCCAATGTTATCGCCCTTCCAACACGTTTCATGAATATCGGGTCAATATTTGTTCTGTAATTCTGAAGAAAAACAGACAAACATATAAACAAAATGGACATAAAGCATGACCTCCTTGCTGGCAATAATCATCATTCTCCAGTGTATTTGAATTTTGGTTTTTTTTTGTATGTGTGCAACGCTCAGCAGAGGTAACCGAAGTGGTTGTCTGCAGGATTGTGTGTGCCCTCCCCTTTCCCCCCACAACAACATAAAAAACTCAATGCTGATCTTGATCATAAAATGAATAGTGTAATATATATATATATATATATATATATATATATATATATATACACACACACATATATATACTGTATGTATTACACTATTGTTTTTACACTATATATACACTGTGTGTGTGTGTGTGCGTGTGTGTGTGTGTGTGTGTGTGTGTGTGTGTGTGTGTGTGTGTGTGTGTGTGTGTGTGTGTGTGTGTGTGTGTGTGTGTGTGTGTGTGTGTGTGTGTGTGTGTGTATATATATATATGCAAAACATGTCAAGGACAGAGTTGAACGTTAGCTTCCCCTTTTAAAAGAAAAGCCTGTTGGCATCTTGCTATTTAGTTGCCTTATTTAGAGGCATGTTATACTATTCATTTTGAATTGCCGTATTGAGTCAGCTTTAGTATTCATTTTGATTGAGAGTCTGCTTATGTGCCTATTTGAGACTCAGCCTTATTTTATTTCAGAATTTTATTTAACTGTATTCGTATTGCATTTTTGAGAAATGCACCAGGCCTAATTGGTTTGCTGATGTGCTTGGCCTTTTTTATTTTGAATTTCATTTATAAAGCACACTTAACCAATAAAAATGTGGATTTAAAATCTTGTCTTCTTGGTGCATTCTATTGATTAGTCATGCACTACAATTTTGCAATTTCCTAGAATTCAAATTCCTTATTTGGGGGCCTTTAGCAGGTATTAGATTAAAATGTGATTAATTATATTAATTAATTACAAATCCAGTAATTAATTAATTAGATTATTTTTAATTAGATTATTTTAATGTGTATATATATATATATATACAGTGTAAACATATACAGTTTATATGTATATACTGTATATATAAAAAAGATAAAAAAGATGGTTTTTGTTAGACTCACCTTCAATGAGTTAAAAAAAGAATATATATATACTATATATATATATTATATATATATATATATATATATATATATATATATATATATATATATATGTATATTCTTTTTTTTTTAATGAAGGTAAGTCTAACAAAATGATCTTTTTTGTTTCAATGTGCTTTACTGTATTTGCCACCTTTGACCTCTTGTGAAGCGTTAAATGCTTTTCTTGTCATACCATGCGAAACAAGCCTGACATAACAACGCGTCTCTTCCACTCGGGGGGCATGTAAGAAAGTGGCACACAACCTGAAGTGAACAATAGTGTGTGCACTCAGAGCATCTCTCAGAGCGTTCCCCAAGCAGGATGCTGCACCGCTGTGACCAAGCCCTAAAGTGAGCGCTGGACTCTTCTGAGGCATTAAATAATAATAACATCCCATTTCCGTCTCCCTGCTAGAGAAGTGGGGAAGAGTATATGAGGGCCTTCTATTGTCACCATTCACTAGAGAGATACAAGTATCCCTGAGACTTTAATGGGGAAGACAATAGGGCTGGCCTGAAAAGGCTTGCCATTAAAATTTAATCAGAGACTTTTGTCTCTGACTAAATGTAATGATGTGTGTGTGTGTGTGTGTGTGTGTGTGTGTGTGTGTGTGTGTGTGTGTGTGTGTGTGTGTGTGTGTATGTGTGTGTGTGTGTGTGTGTGTGTGTGTGTGTGTGTGTGTGTGTGTGTGTGTGTGTGTGTGTGTGTGTGTGTGTGTGTGGCCGTAAACGACTACAGGGACAGGTAACTGCACGCATAGCCCATCTTCATCCCCTCTCGTGTTGTTTGTTTCAAGTTCATCCTTTTTTCGTACCTTGGGAGAGTTATTTGATTTTCTCCCAGGTGTGTCACTATCCTCCTTTAACCACCCAACCACATGGCAACTGCTCAAAAAAATGTTATTGGCAAATTGGATTAACACCACGGTCTATGGTCTGGGCACTTAACAAACACAGATGCACTTAAGGGAGCCCACAGAATGATTTGTGACTGAACAAAGAACTGGAGAGATGACGCCTAGGCATGACCACAGCATTGGTGTAATATGTCATGTACCGGAAGAGCTATCAGCTCAGTCTACTGGAAAAGGAGTGAACTCCCAAGTGCTGGAGGTAACTTATATAGTGTCAGGAGCTTCTGTCCTACTTCAGAGGCTTAGACAACAATTGTTGTCATGAATCCATGAGGATTTTGCCTAGTTAGAACAAATTTGTTTGTAGCTTCAATGGAAGATTTTTCAATTTACTTATATAGCTACACTTATGTGGAAACTTCCTATTGTTTGAGCAGCAAAAGTTCCTTCTGAATCCAGGTTTTTGTGTTTTCTCAGTTCTTTGATGACCACTAGTTAAAAGAATATTTCCACTTTATGTTTTCAATCGTTCATCGTCCTGCAAAAAAAATCAATAGTGGAGGTTAAAGCATTATGATGATGAACATGTTGGCTTACAGCAGGGAGGTCATACTGCAATAAACCTCAAATAAATCCTAACATTACACATTACGCAGCATTGGCCTGTTGCACAGCAGAGCCTCCAGCTCTCCCTGCTTATCTATCCAGTTGTAGGTGTGAAGGAACGATGATTGTGTATCATCTAATTCTGCTATCAATTTAATGGTTGAAATCGGTCATTGTAACTAACACAACAAGGTTAAAGAGCAAACACTGAAGGGTTGCAAAAAATCATCTGCTAAAGTGAATTGGTGATCCTTTAAATGACATTCCGCGCCTGCCAAATGAGTTTACATACTTCTATACATCCAGCTTATAAAGTGCCATCTTTACTGCCTCCTGTGCTGTCCTAAATTGCATTTTATTTCTGTCAAACTGTGGGAAACAGCCATTAATAAATGCTAATACTACAGGGCCACATCAGTTTCGGCCGGTGACATTTCATGGCGAGGTTCAGCCATTGATTACCCCCCTATGCTTTGTAATTGTTTCTTCAAGGTGTTGTGATCCCGAGAGCAAGTGAAGTTCCACGTATGGATTTCTTTCCAATTAAGGTTGGAATTATTCACAGGGGGTTCACCCTTGACGGCCTGCAAACAATGACATAACATTGGAAAAACATTTTTGAACCAATCGATGAGAAACAACCAAATGATGTTGGCTGAATGATAAACAGCTCTACTCCCTAGACCTGCACCATCAGGCTCTTAAGAGGTCTGACATCAAGTGGAGTGACGCACGCACACACACACACACACGCACACACACACACACACACACACACACACACACACACACACACACACACACACACACTTCTGTCCGGCCTGATCTTGCAGTCTCGGCGGCACCTCATTGTGGAAGGATCCTGCATCACCTGGAGAAGGTGAATAAGCAGGTAGGGAGTTTAGACCGATGGGAAACGCTGTTCCAAAGGAATGGCTTTATGGAAATGAAGGTTAAAGGGAGCATCGTTCACCCTCTGATAGGGAGTCTTTGAAACACCGACACCCCCACCACCACCACACCACCCCACCCCGTCACTCTCCAATATGAAACCATGTTATATGAGAGGGGGTCACCGTTCACCCTAATCACTGCCATGACATGACATGCTGTAGGTTGCCCCTCAGTGTTAAATATTTATGTCAGCACCAGTGTATTGCCTTGATGGCTGTCAAGACTTTGACACATGTTCTCTCTCTTTTACTATCTCTCTCTCTCTCTCTCTCTCTCTCTCTCTCTCTCTCTCTCTCTCTCTCTCTCTCTCTCTCTCTCTCTCTCTCTCTCTCTCACTCTCTCTCATTAAAATTCAACAAAAACAAAAAACAGCAGAAAAACACAAAAACACAACTCCAAAGACTTTCCTGTATTTACAACAGTGATTGGTTGTAAGAATTGGAGATACTCTAAATCCAAGGTATGAACTACATTCAGCTAAAACATGCAAACAAGCAACATAACATATGTTGGTTAAGTTAATATTTCAACCCTCTTTGTTAGGTTAGAAATGATTTCACTCACGTGTCCCAGTCTAAATGGTTTTTGGGGGTGACTGAAAACACTGGAGACCGTGTTCACCTCCTCCAGCACTGCGGGTTCCCCCCATGATAGGTGTCAAAGATATTCTAATGAATGTCAGAGTACATTTCAGGGGGCCATGCTCCGTACAAACCATTGGAGTGGTCCATCTTATGGGGCTGCCAAACTCCGAGCTCCCCACCACTCTCGTTCAAGGGTTAAGAAGATTAATCAATGTCAATGTCTTTTCCCTTTTGAAGCCAATAAGGTGCACACTGTTTGGCCATGCCCAACAGAACATCACTTTGTCCTGTCGCACCGCCGCTCCTTCGCTGCCCTCTCTGACCCCCCGGCAGTCCCACTTGTCAAAGTCAAGGGGGCGTTTGGCGTTTGGTAGAGACTGGCCTTCCGCATAGCGCTCAGCTCCGCCCTGGTTGACCTATTCTCTGATATTTGACCACTCGGTTGCAAGACACTTGCTCTTTCGAGCTGAAATGTCACTGGGGCATCTTGTCAGCTCATAGACACCTCAGCCTGACAAGCGATTTTACTTTGGTGTGCTACAAGGCAGAAAATACAGGGCCATGGCCTTGACGCACACAAACTGTCAGCTAGCCAGCAGGGCTACTTCATACCGACTTACTGGCCCTTTGTTAAGACACAGAAATGTTTAGAAAATGTAAAGGGAGGGCGATGTGGCAATATTTGGGGGGGAAATGGTGATCATGCATGAGAGATGAAAGCTGCAGTCATGTGTTCTCCCTGAGTGACAGAATGAGAAAGTATGCAATCCTAATTAAGCGTTTGGTAATTTAATATGATGACATTATACTCAAAGTCGGAGCTGCAGTCAGACACCTGGCACAAAGGTCAACTGATAACCTTTGACTTCATCTGCAGCGAGCTTTACCTCCTTTAACCTCTCGTTCTTCCATCCCCCCCCCCCCCATCCCGTCTTTTATTGTTTTCCAGACCACCTTCAGTCTATTCAGCATTTTCCTAAATCAGCATGCACTTCAGTTAAATGAGGAAAATCACACCCATCTTCTCTTTCTTTGACCGCCAGTGGCATCGCAGCATGAAAGAGAAGGATGGGGATTGGAAGTAGCAGTCACATCATTTCTGGTTTGTGCAACCTGCTCAAAGTTTGCAACTAAATGCTTGTCTTCAGTCGAGCTGACAGGGGAGAAGTGGGCGCTCAGTGAACCATGGCCA
Source organism: Antennarius striatus (assembly GCF_040054535.1). NCBI lineage: Eukaryota > Metazoa > Chordata > Actinopteri > Lophiiformes > Antennariidae > Antennarius > Antennarius striatus. Next base: position 6,100,059 of record NC_090783.1, read on the forward strand.
GGCTGCCATGAAATGACAGGAATCATTGGCATACATTTCAAACAGCCGTGCGCTATCCTATTAAAGTGCCACATTCCCACTTTAAAACAGACAAGAAGGAATCCGCTTTGATAGATAGAGACTAAAATGGCTTATTGATTTTCTTACTCCTCTTTCTTTGTAAAGAACTTAAAAAAAACCCACAAACTTATCTTTTTTTAATTGCATTTGAAAATAGGAAAAGTGATTTTGTGCAAAGTCACAACTTCCGTCAGGTGACGTTCACTAAATGGTTTACAAAATGATATAATGAAAAAACTACCACAGTGCCATTTGGTGATGCAGAATTGCATATATTCTATTTAATGTTAGTGGAATGAAGAAATTTAGTAGAAGCTTTTTAATATTGATAATTTGACATTAAATTATTACAGCTTAAATACTTCAATTATTTAAACTTTAACATGAATTGGGATTTGGTATAGTTTGATTTAAGTAATGCTTTGATTTTTTGTTACGGATATCTAGATATGATGATGATGATAATAATAATAATAATAATAATAATAATAATAATAATAATAATAATAATAATAATAATAATAATAATAATAATAATAAATATATAGATAAATGGCAAATGAGAGTAAACCCAATCAGGTATTAATGAGCTTCATTATAAAGTCCATGCACAGCACACATGGCTGGATCCATATAGATTTTACACACTGACATGAATTTACCTATTGATAATGCTGATTTATATTTGATTCTATGAATTGCTGGTTTAAAACTGATTAAAACATTGAACAGACAATAAAAAGTCATTTATATCAGAGGCACTGTCTCTGCCTGGACTGCGTTTTAACTTAGCGGCTTAACTTAACTCCTTATAGTACATTTAACCCATTTTGACAGAGGAAATAAAGACATAATGGTACTATAAGCAGTTTACAAAGCTGTTAGTAGCAGAGCAGGGTTCACAAAGAAGAATTAGACAGGAGGCGGACATTTGGACAATGGTATAAATGATTGAGGAATTAGATTTTCTGGCTGTATCTGAGTGCATTAACCTGATGCTCAGGTTTTAGGTGATACGAGTGAGGTCAAAGCTATGAGGATAACTACAGCTTACATGAAATGCTCAGTGAGTGCAAAAATTATCCATCGAAGTTCATCCAACTGTTTCTGTTTCAAATATTATTTTTGAGGATCATTCTTGCTTTTAAATTTCTCCTTTGTAGTTCGGTGAGATGTGTTGCCTCATAAATATTATACTGTTATCAGGATAATCAAATCAACATAATTATTTTAGAGCAGCCTGAGGCGAGCGTTGGTTTACTCAGTGTCAAAGGGCTTGTGTCTAGCTGCAGGGTTGGATCTGATCAGTAATATCCCAAATACCCTCAGCACATTTACACTGAAATGAAACACCTACATTTTGATTTTATTAAAAAAACATTGAATTCATGAATTAACATCACATTTATGAATTAACATTTTTGTCTCAATGAAAAAAGAATTACCTTGACACAAAGCGTACAGATTTAAACTTGGGGGAATAGAGCTGAGTTTCCATTACATGCTGCTGCACTACTTGATACAAACACAAATCCGCATGATTATCCTAATCGGTGAAAGTGGCTGGACAAAGTCCTAACAGCCTTGTCAAATGCTTTGTGCCTTTCAGAATAGAGACTGTGTTCTGGCCCATCAGTTTCATAAGGCCTACATTATGGATCGTTGAGTATGTTGAGACACCCGTTGCAGGGGATCTGCTGCCATGGCTGATTCCCACACTGCTCAGCGCAAATATTACCCACATGGACATAACATGATGTAAAACACAATGATCTAAGGGCCGAAGCCATATTCCTCTCATCATCCATCATTCAATCTTCTCTAATTAGGGTCTTTTTTTGTCGTACTGTGAAAGGGGCACGGAGTAGTGCTTCTGGGGATGTGAACAGTAGAAAAGAGGGGGTCTCATTTCCATCTGACAGTGTGATGGAGATTGAATGTGAGTTGTAGGAAGATAAATGGGCATTCAGCAAACCTCCGACATTATCTGCAAAAGCCGCTCTCTAATGCTCTGTGGGTGATCCCCAAACTGTGAATATTTAGGGCCTCTTTCATTTAGTTCTGCTTAGGTTTGTCAATAATCTGTCAGGTCCCCGCTCATCGGCTTTAAATTAGTGATTCGACTGAGAGAAGTCAGTGAATATGGGAATAATAGTCACAATATGTAGACTATCAAAATCAGAGTTTTAGATTTTAATGTGTTTTTTTATAAATACAGGTGTATGCTGTCAGTTTGTCACAGATACTTTTTTTTTAAAGACAGAATGAGACTTTTTTATTACAGACATCATAATAATTTAACAAAAACATGGTGATACGATTATTCACGTTCCTATTTATTAATTGATGTTTAATGGTTCTAAGCCCGTTTGTACCAATTGTAGATTTTTTACATATAAATGCACACTTGAATTATAAAAAAAAATAGTGGCTCAAAAACCAATTATCACCCTAACTAACCCTAACTATGACTTTATTATCACAGCAAATTACAATACCATTTAAGTTGATTCATTCTTGAACAAAAATAAAAGGTTATTATTTAACCCTCCCTAAAATACTATCTATTTGTGACTGTGGGTATGCGCCAGAGGGGACTACCGAATGTAATTGGGTGTATGTGTAATACATGCAATGTGTGTGTGTGTGTGTGTGTGTGTGTGTGTGTGTGTGTGTGTGTGTGTGTGTGTGTGTGCGCGCGTGCATGTGTGTGTGTGTGTGTGCAGAGAAGGGTCGTCTCTCTCCCTAACAGCCCCAGCGGCCCTGCTTTAGGCCCGGTGACAGGGCTCTGTCTCTCAGCCACACTTGACTGGGTCCCACTGACACTCAACTGTCAAGTCGGCGAGCCCTCAACCACCGCCCTAACATGCTCTACAGCTTCACCCAATTAACTTGCTTTCACTTGACATCGAGGCAAAGAGCTTCATAATAGGTGGTCAAGGTGCAGTGTGTCTGCTTTCACCCCTCTCTGACGACTAGCAGTGCGCATACACACACATTCAAGAGTAGCAAGCCAGTCATCCACCCCTCACCCCCATCCACCACCTCTCAATGCTTTTGTGCCTCTGTGGGTCTAGCAGGCCTCCCTTGGATGCTTCTGCCTGCTCACTGCACTGTGACAGCGGGAGAGCATTGATCCAAGAGAGGGGCTGCAGCGAGTACAAACCTACACTAATCCTACTGGACACAAGTCTTCTCACTACAAAAAAAAATACATAAACCTACAGTACATATGCAGATGCACATCTGTGTGCATCATGCTCGCATGAACGCTCCTGAGGACATGTTAGCATGCATCCATGCATACTTTCCAATTTGGTAGGCATTTGTGCATGATAGCAGTGTGCATTTCCAATGTGACTGTGTAATTCTGCGTGTGACGCATTGTGTGGCTTCTCCCGGCTCTTTCTCCGCTCGGCACTCAGTAAGTTGGACACCAAGCGAAGGAAAACGATTTGACCCCTGACTGCACGTTTGGGGTAGAGGGTCTTGAAGCATGTCAGCTCCGCTCAGGCTCCACTTCCCCTGTGTGTCCTTCCTATTTTTTCCCTAGTGCCAGGCCCAAACTTTGAAAACATCCACCTTAATAGGACCTAGTCAGCAAGAGCTACTCTTCCGTCTATCAAACTGTGATCCGAGGTGTCAGCCCGGGCCGGCTTTGACAGAATGTCTCCAAACGAACAGTACAATGGTGTTTCCCTCTTCAGCACTCGGCTACTCTAGTGTAGCCCCTTGGCTGCCAGGCCTCTCCATCTCACTACACCACCTCACCCCTAGTTCGCCTGCAAGATTTCACCTCATAGAACACCTTGCAACAGTGGGTTGACTGACAGCCACAAGCCAGCCTTATTGCTTTCTTCCCCAATTTACAGCACATTGGAACGCTTTAGTTTTATGTCCCTTCTTACGAAAATGAACTTTTCTTCCCAATGAGGGAGGAAATTCTGAAGCAGCTCATCATTATTTAATCACAATACCTTATCAAACATTTACTGTAGTTGCGCCAGAAAGTGCAACGATAAAAGCGATGAAAACTCACATTGCATTGTATATTTTCCAAATCTTATGTGGAGTTGTTATAGGATGTAGTAGCTAAAGTTTTATGTGCCTGCAGTGATTTTACACAAAACAAATGCCTCATGCTGCAAACCGTAAATGTGCAGAAAAATAAATATTGGGCTTAAATTCCCACAACATAAAAACCATATTCCATCCATTTCTCACTCTGCCCAAAATAACACAAATCAAACTGTCAGACCCTATGGCATCCCAAATTTGAAGAGAATCGATCAGGATATTGACCATTCACTAGATGCAACTCCCTGTTTCTTAACAGCACAGTGTGCTCAAATCGTATCGGCCCTTCCTATTAAGCAATAGGCTCCCCAGTGGTTCGTATGACTGAATGATAAGTAAAAACAAATATGAGAGGTCAAAATTAAATCAGTAACTATGAGATGTGAATAAATTTGAACTGCTTTGAGCACCCAAATGGAAATTAGTGAAATGTTAATGAAGGTAAGTATTCCATGCAATTGCACCACCTCATTTTGTATGAATTTTATAACACTTAATACTCTTGAACCTTTACACCTTCAGTGATGTGCCTCGAGGCATCCTGTTCACTGCAGACATCCACTGATAATAAAAGACTCAAGAGGGACGACTGTTGGTAAGATCTAAATCTTGTTTGGTTTGGTGATACGGCCGCGTTGTCGAGTTTTAACTATTAATACAAAGTTTGGGCTACATGAGAGCAAGCGAGAATCTCTCCAGTGACTTCCAGGGCAGAGGCTTTGTCCGATAAATTAAAAATAACACAACCAGCTATGTGTGAATCTGTGTTTCTTTAGCACCCCAGACCATTTTAGGTAAGGAAAAATAAAGTCCTTTCTCAGAGCCCCCAGTTGAGGATCAGGCATCCATAGTTTCACAGCACACCTGAGCTGCAGCATACAGCTGGTCCCAGAGTTACTTCTCACCTCGGCCTTTTAGCTGCCAGTGCTGTTTGTCATTCAAATTGTATGAAACTGCCATGGATTACCATGAAGAGAAGGCAAACTGCATTCAAGCTACAGACTCTTGAAAGAAGTCCCACTTGATGATGGTTTGTGTGTCTGTGTGTGTGTGTATGCATGTGTGTTTGTGCTGTGCTGGTGCTAGGATGGCAACACTTGCCCCTCTAACCATCACTGAGTCAACAAATGACTCCACACTAGGTACTACTAGAAACCTGTGGTTTCCCAAGTTCCAGCCAGAGTTTGTGGAGACACACTTACACATACTACACATGCATGCACACGCAAAACACACAAATCGAAGGATTTAACAGACAACTGACTAACAAGAACGCCTGTGCGGTTTCAGTCAGGCACCAAAACGTTTCGCTGCAGCATCTTGATAGAGAAGAATGGTGATATGTTATTATAGTTAATGATTTCCTCTTGTGTAACGATTTCTTTACGACTCTGTGGAAACATCAGCCGGAGTCATGAATTTGGTTTTAATCTGGATGAATGTCAAATGTGTCTTCTGTGAGCACGATGCACATGCATGAACACATTTGCACGCATGCACATGCAATGGCATAAACAGGGGTCTCATCATAGAATACATTTTTTTATGGGCCATTAGTTTAGCCTGCATTCCCTCTATTTTTTCTAACATGACAAAAACTTCCTCAATCATACATTTATATTAATACTGAAACTTGCTGCAAATATTTCTGCATCACCCCTTCAAGTACTTCTGCCTGTTTTATGTTTTATGCTTCAAATTTTTTCACGGCTGCTTCCTTAAGTGAATTTTCAATTCATATCAGGATAAGCGGTCTGTTCTCAGGAGTACCATTAGAATAAGATAAGTATTTAGCTTCAAGGAAAAAGCCTTTGAAATGAAGTCCTCGCTGTTATGGTAGAAGTAGTAACATATTTGAGAGGGAAAGACTCATTATTTGATAGAGCACGATGTGGCTAAGGGCAAATTCAGGACAGATATTAAATTCAACGGCCATATTTGACCATCGTCCCAGTCCTTCATATGAATCACGTTGTTCTTTGTTCAGTGCATTTGATACAATTGTGGTCCAGTTGCTGTAATTACTCATCCCTACGCTGACGAAACGCTTAACTCTGACTTGGCTGTAACCTTGTTTTCAGGAAAGAAATAGTCTGGAAAAGAATTACGCAAGAAAGGGGATAAAAAATGAGACGGGGTGAGCAGGAAAAGGAGGGGGTGGCAGTATTTAATGCCTGTTGTCACCACGTAATGTCTTTACTACGACAAAATGCTGAACCAGAGAAACCGGAGAGGACTTTTAGAAAATCCCCCTGCAGCCTCCAACATATCTCTGGGATATTCCACGAGCAAAATATATAAATCTGGGTCTTTCCACATCCAAGTCTCATTCCTGGACACTGAACACACACAAACTGCAAGAAAGAAAGTCCCCTAGGACCTATGACCCTTGTTGGAGTCAACCTCGGCTAGGTTATACTGAGACTATAATAACATGCTTTCATTGAAATGCGGTGTTGGTCACCTTTAAATTGTCCTGTTGCCAAGTTAACGTAGGAATATCGAGTCGTCTAACTTCTACAGTGAAGCTCAGCAGAAAGAATCACATTTACATTGTGTGCAAGAGAGTTCAAGTAATGTTTGACACAGACAGGGAGGTGGGTAATGGGGGGAAGTGAATCCCATCGCCATTGTTTAGTGAGACGTCTCCAACGTTCACCAGTTGCATTCCGTGGTCTTGCCATGATTTGTTTTTAATTTACTTGCTCTTCCCACAGTTTACATTTTCTCTCCGTTCCTCATCTTGTTTTGTGCTTACGAGGTGTGCACGGGCTGCTTGTGAATGAATGCGTGTTCTTGTGGATTTATTTATGTGTTTTGGTCAACCACAAGACGGCAGGCTGAGAAGAACCCATCATTTTGCATGTGCAGTCGTGAAAGGAGGGGAGCGAGGAGAAGACAGAGGGATGGGGAGGGAATAGCTTGAAGGAATAAAGGGGAAGATGCAAGTGGAATGTGTTCGAAAAAGACAGTCACTCTCCTGTGGGGTCCCCAGGGGTACGGCTACAGCAAATGTGGCTCAATTCCCACCTGGATCTTTGTCAGTCGGAATTTAATGGCAGCTTTAACATCTGAACCTTACAGCAGGAAAGGAGGAGGAGGAAGTAGTGGCAAAGGAAATACACACCCCACCTTCTTCGTGTCAAACACAAGTCTGTGTGTGACTGTTCTGTAGCTGCCACCTCTGGGACACATTAACATCCTCTCCCCACAAAGCTCCTTCCCTTCCTCAAGTCACACTTGTACTCATACAGAAACACTGTTAGAAAAATACATAGTCTTGTTCACGTACTCACTGGCTGTCTTTGTTGCATGCCCCTGGAGTCAATTAGGCTGCAGGACCAGGCCTGTCCCCATATGGAGACTCCTGGTCCCTCACCTCTTTGATTTCCTCCTCTGCCTTGCAGATTGAATCAAGCTGGACATTTCTGTGGAGGTGGGAGACAAGGAGGAAGAAAAATGAGGGAGGGAAAGAGAAGCTATTGCTAAACTCAAGGCAAGCTGTGACATACTGTTCCAGTCAAGACAAACTTGTCGTCCTCTTTTTCCATTTAATCTTTCCCTGATTTCCCTCTTTCTATCTTTTATTTCTTCACTACATTCCATGTTTGAGACATGAATCATTGTATATACTGTGTGACTCAGAAACGCGAAACATCTTCTGTAAAAAGAGGGAAAAGGCCACGTCTTTAAAAAAGTCATAAATCTAAATTAGCCCAAAGGACTTGGTGAAAGGAATCAGCAGTTGCTAACACATTCATGGTCACCAAGCTGGGTGACTCAGCAGGGGAGCAGGAATGTGGAACTAAATCTGCCAGCTGGCTGCAGGCTGCAGGACATTCAGCAAAGTCTGCGTCCACTTCAATATTCGCTTGTCCTTCTAGGCATGTTTTTTTTTTTAGACAGAGTTAATTTTGCACTTATTTCTACATTCTGCCACAAAGCTTAAGAACTTGACAATCAATATAAGCAACAGCAAAAGGGATCTATCGATCTAGATTTGTTTGTCTATACAACCCATCACACAAGACTAATGTAATGGTAGAGAGTGATCTGTCAGAAAAATGTGGTTTGTGTGGACATGTAGAAAACAACAGCAGGCTGGGTGTTGCGTGTCTCAGGATGATGACATCACGATATGGGGATTAGGAGGTAAAAAGAGCAGAGCAATAACCATTCATCCCCATCAAACTCTGACTCTGTTATGCAAACCCTCATTGATCCTCCTCGCCACTCTCTGACAACCACAGTGTAATAACATCAAAATGATATTGTTAATGCACACATCCCTAAACAATTAAAATGTCCTGTAAAGCATGCAAAGATCAAGAACAGTACAATTCACAAGACAAAGAAATGGCTAGGTGACATTTCAGTGCATGCATTGGCATTTATATGCATACGAATGTCCATGTGTACGCTCGGAGAGAGAAGATGAAACTCCAAACAGCCTACCATTGTCTGGCCCTTTTTTTTTTTTTTTTTTTTTACTCTGGAGGTCTTAAACTAATTTACACACCAACTCCTTCCACCTCCTCGCATACAGCCCCATGATGTTTAAATTAAAGAGGGAGAGAGGGGCGGCGGAGCGGGGAGCAGCGTAAAGGAGACCAAGAAAAAAGTTTCCTGAACATAGTAGAAAATTATTTTCTCTGGACAGTTTTAAGAGTCGACATCCTGTGCTGGAGTTCTCTAATCATCACCAGAGCAATTTACAATCAGAACACACAGCAAGCCAGTTCAGACCAGCTCATCTGTTGACTTTGGCCCAAGCTGAGCTCTGCGTCCTGCTGCGTGTGTGTGTGTGTGTGTGTGTGTGTGTGTGTGTGTGTGTGTGTGTGTGTGTGTGTGTGTGTGTGTGTGTGTGTGTGTGTGTGTGTGTGTGTGTGTGGGCCTGTCTGTGTGCTGTTGCCATTTGAGACTTGGGTGACTCGGCACTGGGCCTTGACAAGGGTGGGGTGAACCTCTGTGAGGCTGAGGCGACCGCACACATGCATATGCTCCCTCTCTCTCACATACACATTTTCATGCTGGTCTTTTTTTGTGCAAAGGCACACACCGTAAAAAGTCCACTGTACAAACATGGAAATGCACTTGAGCACACATGCGTGCTAAGATTTTGGGTATAATTGAGCACTTGATAAACAGATATGAATGCCACCGAGGGAACTGTTGTAACACACACAGCCTCCAACACGGTTTAAACAGATGTACCGCAGGAAAAAAAAACAGTATCACACCATGCATACATGCAGAGAGAAAGTGCACGCCTCTGCATATCTATAATCATTTGGTGTGGCCTTGACTCATAACACACGGTCCTTGTGCACGTGAATGTAGATGTGCATGCATGTACTGTATGTGTCACACTCAGGATGCTCTCCCACCCACAGTTCCTTTGGCAGGCCTCCACTGAACTCAAGCCCAGTGCGGTGCTGCTGCCTAGCCGCAGGGCTGAACACAGCTCACTGTGTGTCTGCCCCCCCCCCCCCCCCCCGCCCCCCAACAGCCCCACACTGTCCCAACCAATGTGCTTCTGATTAGGTGGCTTAATTACAGCTGTAAAAACAATGTTGATATAAGCCTCAGAATTGCAGTGTGTCAGATACTATTAGCCAACTTTGGACTCCAGCCATTGCGATCCAGCTCCTCCGGTGACCCTCCCCGTTTTTCCCCGGCTCATTCCCTACCATACTTTCTCTGACCAATATTATTTTTTCCTCTCACCTATGCATTTTCTTCACTCTTTCATGTTCCGGTGTTGTATCTTGTGTCACAAAACGCAACACTGGCAAACCAGGAAGCCAGACAGGCGGCAAAATACACTGTAGTGACATGACCGCTGGTCTGGTAACCAGGAGAGTCAGAGGAAGCTTTTGAATACAATCATGTTGGGAAAAATAAGACAATGGAAATATAACAATTGGAAAGGAAAGAAAAGAAAAGGAATGAAGAAAAAGATTACCACTCCCTTCAGCAGATCAGGTGTGAATTACACTTGATTTGTTTAATTGGCTTTTCAGTTTAGGTTGCTTGACCTTATTTAGTGGTCTGTGGTCATTCAAAATAAGGGCTCTGGCTCTGCTGCCGAGTAAGAGGATATTCTATTAGAAAACATTGAGAGGCAGTGAAGGCTTCCAGAGAGGGGAGGTCAGACAGTCTGGGACAGGACAGAAGGCTGTGTGTTGGGCTCTTTGTGTTTCAGTGACAGTGACTAAGGAGCTGAGTATGCCAGAAGTCCAGTCCAGGGAAAACTCAGCAACACCACTGAGTGGAGGCAAGGAAGAAAAGCAAAGTAAAAACCTCAAATATGCAAATCCTGGGTGGTCCGATCTGTAGACTGGTCTGAGAGAAAGTCCCCTTTTTTCGTCTGTCTCCATCTTCAAGGCAACTTCAACATTGATTCTCCTGAGAACCAGGTGTTGCGGATGAACTGTGGACATTTATCAGGCTCACTTACACCTAATGAGCGGTATTAAGACAATGGCCAGCCGGGAGACAAACAGGAATGGGTCAAATTTGACATGAAGGCAATGCAGTACACTGCAGGACTTGCCAAAGGGCTTCTTTCCAAACCTTGCAAACCTCCATGGTGGCCCTGCTGTAGCCCAGTGGCCTCCTCAGCAGCTGGCTGATGTTTCCTTAATGTAAGTGCCAGGATCACCATTGAAATTGGTATAAAGAGCAAGACTACTGTAACGAAAGTGCTGAAGTGAACTACCCAGGCCTGTATTGATTCTTTCGGACCGGGCAGGGTGTGTCTCTGCACTTCCCAGCCTTGAAAGGCTGTCTTGTCACTAAAGGTAGAGGCAATACTGTATGCCATCATTTGAATAATTGATGACTGATTTCTAAGTAATCAGTGTCTTCATAAGACAATGCATTCTGTCTCTCCCTGGTGAAGAGAAAGAGCTCGGCCTGTTTTTGTCCCGATGCCTTTAGAAGCAAAAGGTAAAAGCTTTAATGCACTGAAGCCACTGGAAGTGCTGGCTCTGAAGGACTCCCAGTGGAATCAGCTGGGATGGTGTGTCTCTCCTTGAGGGGGCCTATCAGAGTGGCCTTCCAGTAAAGGGAGTGGGAGAGAAAGGAAGAGAGAGACAAAGTGGTAGAAGATGATAGATTGAGTGAAAGAGTGTGTCGGAGCAGAAAGGCATTCGTTCGAATGTGTGAGTGTACACTCACAAAGTTTGCATTGTAGAATGTATCCTATGGATGAAGTTTGTTTAGGTGTTCACATTAAAGCATTTGTGCTCGTGTACACAAAAGTCTTCACATGTGCCCGTGTGTGAGTGTGTCCTGGAATGTACTGCCCCTTCCTCTAAACAGGAAAGGAGTATAGTTAATAGCATCACCACCCTTTCCCCTCAAACAGAACGGTGGCCAGACCAGATGAACTTTAACTGGAAGCCAATCTGATCCCAGTCTGAACCCTTCTTCAGGGCGAAATCCAACACATCTGATCCATCCGATCAAGAGATTTCCCTCTATTTTCCTGTCTACAAAGACACTGTAGGAGACGTCAAGATAACCCTGTCGATCTCACTGCAGATGATCTGCTACCGATGATGGAACAGAAAACAATGAGAATGAGCCAATAGCTCTATGACCTCTAATCTTGACAAAAGAAAGAAATCAGTGAGTTAGTGCATTGTTTCCTCGGTAGTGGGTCGGGCTGTGTCGGAGCTGTTGGACTGGGACTCTCACTGGGCTTGTGTGCTTTCAGCATGTGGGCCCCACATGGACCATCTCATAGAAAAACCCTGAACATCTTACAACACAGTGTCCCGAAAAGAAAAGGCTGTGACTCCCCAGGACCCATGCTGTTACATGAACATTTCAATCGCTATATTTGTCTTGTTTTAGTATAAATCCACCCAAGATATGTTATGGGAAAAAAATATTCAATAAATCCCCCAGTGGAAATGGTGGAAATGATTTCCACAAGACAGTAAGAGACATCAGTGTCATAAACATCATCAGACAATGATAAAGAAAGTAAAAGTATGCAGTTCTATCCCGTTATCCAGATCCACAATTCTGAACACTACAGCCTCTTAGCCACTTGAAACAATGCGTTTATTCTGATATTTTGATTTACTGTGAATTAATTTTAAATGTTTCACAAATAAAGTAAATTGTGTTATTCTGTTTAGCTTCATTCATAACTAAGATATATTTTGTTCTGACAACCGTAGCATGAACTCTGGGTCAAAACCAAGCTCTTGATCGTGCTGAGGTAAATGTAACTTGCAGCGAGGAAGTTCGCTCACGTTCCTTTTCATCTGCCGGGGTTGTTTGCAGGAAAGCTGCAAGATTATTTCAATATCAAAGGCAGCGCACATTGGCTAAATTTGCATTAAGGAGGGGAGGGTGAAAGCATTTGCAGCAAAGAAGGGGGTCCTTATCCCAATAAATCAAGACGCGTTGCTTCTGCAAAATCACGTAATTAAAAAATGCACAAATATCATAACGTTTCAAAAATATCCAATTATGATTTCTTTTTATCACTTAGCATATGCCTCCCCTGTTTTCATTATGTTGTGACAGTAAAGTGAAACATCATTTAATATTTAGTGATGAAACGGGCAAGAAACTCTCTCCTCCAACGAAACAAAATTGAGGAGACAGTTAGACTCTGAGAGAAGTATGCTGAAAATGTCAATGTTGCATCTTGAATATGGCAAAATTGCTTATTTTAAGATTCAGCCACATCAAGCAGGTTTTTTTTTTTTTTTTCCTGGCTGTTTGTGGAGGAGCTTGCATATTCATGGCCTGTATGTTTTGAGAACCTGTCACTGAGCCTGTTATATAGCTCTCCCTGCCTATCTGTTCAGGATGGCGTTAGATGCGGGGGGGAAAAAAACCCCACTCCTTCAGACGTAACACCGTCAGACAGTAAAACTGACAGCCAAAGGAATCTCGTTCAGACAATGAACTGGACATAATAAACCGCAGACACGGGGGTCACCTTCTGTCACTGCCTATATATGAACTCACTTATAGACACACATAGAAAAAACACACGAAAGGACAATGAGCCTCACATCCTATTGCTATTAAACACTCATGCACTCTCACACACAGGCGTGGAACATCGCTTGCATCCTCCCACTTCTCTGCTTTGGCGGGGTTAAATCCAACAAAACCCCAGCCTTGTGTTTGACCTGCCTCCCTTCTGAGCTGTGTAAAGGCTAGCGCAGGCAGGAGGAGCTGGTGAGCACTGGGGTGCCCACTTCTCAGATGAGGGCAACTATGGATTTATGACTTAAACTTGGCTAGTTATAAGGTCAATACGATATCGAAATGCATGGGAATAATTCCTCTTTTGCATGGACAGCTGCCTACATAAGTCTGAAGGATTAATAAAAACAACTCGCCGAGTGTTTCTGCTGCTATGAAAGTTCTCATTGACAGTGTATCCCCCACCCCACCCCACTCATCACCAATCCCATCACCACCACCCCATCCCTCTTGAGGCACTGAGAAACAGAAAAGGTGTTCAATGGGAGATATAACAGCACGGCTAACACTTGGGTCAGGATTCTTTAATGTCGAAACCAATGCACTGACAGTATTTTATGTGCATATGTGTATACATTTCTGTGCACTTACTGTAGGTATATATTTGTTTTCCATGTGATGACAGTGTTGTGTAAGTGGTGTGTGTGGTATCAATCCAGCTTCTTCCGCCCACGCCATATGACTGCTGCGTTCCCCCTCCTCCCAACCTTTGCTGCACAGCCTCTGTGCACGGAAAAGCTCCGTGAGTCCCCGTGGAATCTCTTGTGTCAGTACATTACCTTATAAGTGGAGGCATTGACTGTGGGGACTCTTTGATACACATTCACATACAGTACAAACACAATTGATCTTGAGCGGAGCATTGAGAGGAGGGGGATGCTGGAGAAAGATCTACACACGTATAGCAGATCACAGGCCTTCTTGCGGAATGAGAACTGTGTGTGCAAGAAGTAACAAAACGCTCCTTTGATAAGGATGTGACAAGGAGCAATCTTTCCCAAGAGTCGGCAGCTGAGCACGGAATGCTATCAGCAGGCTGGTAAATGCTCAGTGTATCACAGTGAAAAATGAACTATTATGCTATCTGTGCAGCTTCACATTGGGCATAATGTGACTGCCTGTATTAATTATACTTTTTTTTTTTTTTTTTGCTTTAGCAGATATTCCCTGTAGGGACTCTTACAATAATGAATCAATCTTTTGACAACATTTGCAGCTCAATTAAAAAGAGTTTATGTCAATCTTCCCTCACGTGGGCGGTGTTCAACACGTACTCGGCAGTAGTAGTGGGATGTTGTCATCAACTAGCCATGGAGTGAAGTAGACCTAAGGTTGTCATGCAAATACACAGGGGTCAAACTCCAGCGCTGACTTTTCTCTCAAGGCAAAAATAAATATTCCATCCATTCCATCCCCGCACTTTTTAGCAAAAGGAATTATTTCTTGTTTTATGTTTTTGTCAGAGATTGGGAAAAAAAACATGAAAACAAAATCAACAAGGGACTAATCGATCCCTCCTCCATTTATATTTAAAATTGTTGAAGAGAGAGGCTTTTGTTAGGTTGGAATAATTAAATTCTCTTAGATGTAGATGCGAGCTCAGACACCAGTCAATGATGTTTGCAATAACAATAAATGAATCGGAGTGATATTTTTTTTGCTCTCAGTGAGAAGAGAGTTAATGAGAGTGATCACAAGCCCAAACGCTTCAAACAAAGACACAGAGGCAGCTTGTTCTTTCATACGGGAACAAAAAACACACTTTAAATATATTCTCTTTAAAGAAAAACCAAACAAAGAGAGTGACAGAAAAAAAAAGATATTGGAATTATATTGTCTGGCAAGGAAAATCTGAACTGGAGTCTCAAAAGCTATTTGCTATTTTCTGGGAAAATAGTCATAATTACATAATTTGTAAAGGACTTTAGGAAATTATGAAAAAAAGTTGCTGTAATTATGACTCTCCCTTCGTGCTACTTACTCTGCACCCTCGCAGTGCTGCATGCGATGCACACTATATTCCACACGCTGTCCATATTTAGATGAGTTGTGCATATAAACAAGTGAGCGAGTGAAAAGTCCTCCTTGGTCTATTTAAACCCTCCCCCGCAGGCAACAGTATTTACAAGGAAACGGTTATCATTTAGTCTCTGTTTCGGATCAAAATGTCAAGCTCCACAGAGATTCTGAACAGAGCTGTTAGGGCCAAGAGCGCAGTTTTAGAGCCCCAGGATCTGAGAGAAAAAGATGATTTGCAAATGCCCAAATATGTCTAATTGACCTGAAATATAGCCTGTGTGCAGGAACTGTTTCAAATCAATGTGAAAAGCAAAAAAAAAGTGTATCCTTAAAGGAAAATTTCTGAAGATCACATCATCCATCATTGCGGCGTTATCAAGTATGTGAGGATTGTGAAAACAATCAAGAAGTCATGAAAGATCATGTGAGCTAAAATCACAGCAGTTGCAGCACATTAAGAGAGTGCAGAACCAACGTATTTCACCTAGCAGAACAATAAAATAGAAGTATACTGAATGCAACAGTTTGATGATATGAATATGCTGTGAAGTGAAAGCCGGGAGGGGATTCACACATGAAGTATTCCCACTGTATTTATGTATTGTGTGTGTTTAGTTGGGTGAATCAATAAACAGCATTCTCAGCCTTGATTGGATTCACCATTAGCTCTTCAAGCGACTCCCCGACAGATTCAGCACAGACAACCGACCCCATTGGCTTTTCTTCACGTCAACTGAAGCTCCACGCCATGGCGCCCAGGTGTCTTGCAGGTAACGGCGAGGAGTTTAAGGAAGTTCCTCCCAAGTGGCAGGTCGGCCGTGACAGCTCTGAGATGCTCTTTGACCTGAGAGGAAGGGAAAACAACATCAATGGTAATTCCCCTTCAAACACATTAACTGGGATGAACTGGGTCCCACTGAGCCCTTCTGAGTGGACTCGCATTGATCGCAGAAATCCATGAATAAATTTAGCACTAATTGATTTTTTTTCCTCCTCAGAAAATAAATCTCTAATTCTGAGCTGAATGAATTGAGCCGACTGTGCAGCCACCGTCCGTTTCTTTTTAATCTGCAGGAAATACATTTTGAGAACTATTTCAGCGACCTGCAGACATATTCATAATAAATCGTCTGATCCAGGATGCCTGCTTTTGCCCGGTGTGGTCATAAAGTGTTATGTATTGTGACTTGTTGAGAGCGAAGTTGTTCAAAAAAACAAATGGAATTTCTTTCTTAGAATTGCAGAAGCAACAAGCCCAGAATTATCACATTAGAATTGGTTTCTCTGGATCTTAGCCACCATTTAATTGCTTTCAGTGGGGATTGAAACAATAGTTTGAGGGGAAATGGTGTCACATATGCATTTTCATGCACCCTCTATCCCTTCACCCAGACAGTTGGAAGAGTTGATACCATCAATATCAGAAGAAAGCAGCTGCGAGATTCAAAGAATTAGGAATACATTTTTATACCGTTGTTAAAAAAGTGGAAAAAGATGTTGAAAAAGTGTTTTCATGAAAGCAAACTGCCAAAGCAGTTTTATTCAGATTGACCGAAGTAACACGGTTCAAGATAAGTGAGAATTTCTGAATATCTACAAAGCCTGCAAACATTTCCTAACTGTTTTTGACCAAAAAAGAAAAAAAAACAAAAACAAAATATCTCAATCAAAAGGATTTTTCGACAGTTGTGGTGTTACTGTGACTGAATCAAGAAAATCAAGAATGGTGGTGTAATATTTTTTCCTGTCTGAACTCTAATTCATTTAATTCTCTCAAGGACTGTTGTGATTTTTCATTAGAAACAATGTGGGGTGTGTCCTTCACAAATTATTATTAAGCCTTACTTTGCTGCAGCACTAATCTTATTCAGTATATATTTTCTGTATTGCTTCAATCACTTCACAGTAAAATGCCACCGCTGTGGATACATGCTTTAATTTGGAAATGCTAAATAGTGAATGAATAGGAATGTTAGTTCTGTAATAACATAAAATAATGATTAAATAGACCCATTTTTGTATATGTGCTGCAGATTTTATTGTATATTTCAAGTTGTCAATTGAAATAGTCAGTGTGCTTATTCTTTGTAATGATTGAGGAACCTTGAGTTAGGAAGTGGTGCAGTCAGGTATCATACTGCCACCTACTGGTGGAGATGTTTCTGCAAGACGTGCAGCCTGTCAGACGGAACTCAAATGAGTTCTTCCTGATTTAAAAAAAAAAAAAAAAAGCAGTAATTTTAGAGAGAGTAACACCTACGTCAATGGCATGTGTGGAAATTTGATATAACGTTGAGTTTTACTTCAAATGTTTGGTAATATCCGCAGACATCTGCATTTACTTGGAGAGGAAATGTCCCTCGGGTTCCCTGAATAAACATCGTGGCCCGGGCCCTTTTAAAGCACATGTAGCTGAAGATGTGGTTATGGTCTATCAAGATTCCCTTCGCTGACAAATCTCAATTGCTCATTCGTGCAAAGAAAAAAGCGTTCCTGAAATGCTCCCTTTGTTTGATGGATGACTTGTACATATAATGGCTGGGCATTACCTCTGCAAATAAACCAGACTTGACATTGCCCTGCATTGGAACATCTGGGACGCCCCAGAGACACGATCAAAGGCCCTGTGCGTCCTTGGTCTCTATCTGTGCCAAACACGCACAGCAAGCTGAAGAACGACTATCCAGCACATTCCAGCCATCATCATTTGCATTAGCTGTGTTTGTTAGTCATCAGCTTTTTATGCTTAATTTGTAACAGTCATATTCCTCCGTGTTTCCGTCATGATAACAGCAGGGCTGAGTATGGTGCAGCTAGACAGCACACTAAATCAATTTATGAAGCTGTTATTCCAGAATAAAATTATACCTTCAGCTAAGTGGAAACATGAATGTGAGGTTGAAAACTGAGGGCTAAACCGACTGATCTTTTAACTCTTTTACAACTCACAAGTCAGAGCGAACAGCGCATCAGCTCCACTCTCATCTGCGCTGTGCTGTGGGAGCATCGCTGCAACATAATTCACATTACAGAGGATTTGTTTGGGAGATGCCAGCCAACTGCATAACCTTAATTAGTCAAGCTGTAGTCATTCAAGTGATTACAATGCATTGCACAGTAGTGAAGAGAAGCATCTGTCACTTCAATCAAATGATTTCTCAATCTTTCCTCTCAGTGGAGGAAATTTATCATGTTCCAGTCTGTGTGTTGTACTTCCTGATGATGCTTTTGTCACACACAAAAAAAATAAAATTTGGCCTTAAACAATTATTGCCAGAACAAATTAGTTTGTAAATAATTTTATTTTCACATTGAATTTAATTTAGTTTCCATGATTTTAGAATGCAGTGAAAAAGTGGCAGTTCTTGTCCCAAATCCTCTTAAAACAAAAGATTTTTAAGAAAAAAATATAATTACCGCAACATAAAACCGATAAAAGCATCAAATCATCACAATTACAAAATGTCATTGTGATGACGTTTTGTAATTGTAATCAAATCATCACAATTACAAAACGTCATTGCGAAAATATAAAAAAAAATGTTCACTTGTTAAATTACGAATTCTCTTCAAAATGTTTATGCTAATTAACTATACTTAAAATCATTAACTCAGGGATAAAATGTGTTAATTCAACAGGCCTGCATAAGGAATGAAAACAAAAAAAATGATACTACTGAATATGTAACAACAAATGTGAAGCACAAGCATAAGATATAGAAACAGCAATAAGATTAAAATAGAGCACTGGTCTCACAGCCTGATGTGAAAGGTTCACTCAAAATACAAAAAAGGTACATTTGGAGCATTATGTTAATTCTATAGAGGCCAAACGGACCAAATGAGGTTAATCTGGGATCACTTTTTTCACAGGTTCTTGAGTTTCATTATGTTTGCCATTTCTAAATCTCCCTAAGGCTATGCATCTGCTGTTCTCCAACGTGCACAACAGGATGTCATTTTTGTGAACCAGCCCTGTTGGAAAGGAGGGAAAATGACGCAATCGTCAGAAAAGTGGTTTTGGTCGTGAATCGAGGGCCTTACACGAGGGCCAGGTTGCAGCGATCGCCCGCACCTCGGCAGATGTGCCTCGGTGTCACTCCACATCCGTAACCGAATGAATCATCCAGCAGATGTTCAACGTCAAGGCCAGGCTGTCACGCCAGCCAAGCACACAAACACACATGCACACACAGATCTGCATACACATTGGACAATTTATTACAACATCGGGAAAGAGCGGCTCCACAAGAGCTCAGACCAAGGCGCTGATGTTCACCTTGATGTGACTTTCTCCAAAAAAAAACAAAAAACTGATTTGGCTGAAACAAAAGAGAAATGTTTGCAGGCCAGGAGGGGAAAAAGTAGAATCTATAATCAACATGCACAACACACAAGCAAGTGCTCTGCTCCAACATGCTGAGTCTCACAAAGTGTTTCCGTAGCAGACGGTGTTTCAGACTTTCCTTTAGATGTCAGGATCCTCTGAGAGTGACACGTCGATACTGAATGACAAATAAACAAAAAAAATGAAAGATATCTTTAGTAGCTTCAAAATAAAAGAAATGATAATATTTCAATAGCCATTTCCACCAAAAGCCAATGTAGCTTTTTACTACAGATGTATTTTTTTATCACCTCTTTGTTTCAGGGGTTTTTTAAAAGCTGTTTCTGGGCGGGGGATGACGAAATGCAACACGACTACAATAAACAAAACAGATGTGAAAGCTTTTTATTGCCACACTACCATACTGAAAACACTACATTTCCACATGTGAGACTTTACTTTACTTTGCTGACAGGAGGAAAATCATGATTGAGAAGAAAGGAAGGAATTTCATTGCATTTGCATTTTTATTTTTTCTTGGTCCAGAGGAGGTCCTGAACAATTAAGCTGAGCCGACACTCAAGGACTTGAACTTTTTTTTAAAATGTATTTAAAGTGTGCCATGGTACCACTGTGTTGAGGGGGAAAAAAGAGCAATTGAAGGTAAGGAGTTTCTTTAAAAAAAAAAAAAACACACAAAAAAAAACAGAGTTGCTGGATCTTTGAGAACGTTCTTGAGGGCCTTTTTGCCTCTTTTGGAGAAACCCAGGCAGATAAAAGGAAACACTCGGGTGGATTAAAGTGTTCAGAATGTATCAGCATCAAACCACTGGAGTTTTTGCCCTCTACATTTTTCAAACACAGTCAATAGATCTAAATATTTTACTGTGCCCTGGCCAATTTATTGTTTGATGTTTAAAAACTTGTGTGGAATGAAAGAAAATTCATTAAAGAAGACGATCCCTGAACGAGGCCCTGCGATCAGCTTTGAAAGTCTAGTTTAACTGGGATATTGATCATTCTCTTTCTTCTGTGACAAAGGCCACCAGGGATGCTGGAGGTGTCGGTGGATGAAGGCATGCTGCCAATAATGCCAGACATGTGTGTGAGTGTATGCACTGTAGGTGAGGCTGGGAATTGCACTACTGACACTGAAAAATCCAATAACTCAAATACGACCAAACAAACATCACATTCTTGATTTCATGCCGGTCAAAAAATGGAAAAAAAGGAAAAAAAAGATTCCATGTTCGCTCTGGTTTAGATGATGCAACATGCATGTGGGGGTTTTGTATTTTGAAAAGCGTGACAGATTATCGTTGCAGCTTTGCATGGACATTGGAAGTAGTGATGTAAAGTCACCTGTGTGTCTGCTTCATCACAATTCCAGATTTTAATTTGAAAATGTCCCCTCCTTGTGAGTGGAGTTTATCTATTCCTGAATAAAGGTTGTTCTGTTTTAAGAAAAAAACTGACTTCAATCTGCAAACGGTAGCAATCACAGAAGCCACTTACTGGCTTGGGTTTTATTTCAGTGGATTTTCCACTTTAGCTGCACAATGCCTGAGGGTAAACTTTAAAACATTCAAGTCCTTCTTCAGGTGTAGCTACACCCTTCATTGGGTTGCAAAATTCTCTCTACACCGTACCATAAACTGTCTGATGGACAAGCTTGAAACACAAAAGGAAGTTCCCGACACAGGAGGAAACACTATCATGGATTTTTCTGAATTATTTGAGTATAAAGTGAAAAATAATCTACTTTAGATTTTCAAGTTTAGATGACCACCAAAGATAATTCTATTTCTGTGCCTATTTCTATATTTCAGGCGAATTCCTTGAAATCATGAGATAGAAAAACCACTGCAAAATTAATGAGCACGAATCTGTGGAATATGCATGAGTTCTTCCCTGATCAGTGACACAAACATGACTTGATGAAATGGAAATAAGACAAAGTTACAAGTTTGGAGAGAATTTTAATAGGCGTCTGTTTTTATTTTAGATTACATCATCTGCCTTTGGAAATCCTACCATCATGTTATCAGGCCAAAAAAATTTAAAACAATGTAGAAAATACATTTTTAATGCATTCAAATTAATGAGTTTATTCCAGACTACAAGTTACAGTGTAAATACAACAGAACTGCAGTATTGACATAAAGTCCTCATGAAACTTAATACCTGCACTTCAAAACATTCTTGGTTCTCAATGCAGAAATCTGTTTCTCTTGTCGTTTTTAAAGAAAAATGAATGAACGGTTGTGATCACCTGACTTGTTTTTCCAGTTGTCTATATTTTTTTTCCGGGTACTTTCTCGCTCCATGTGGCCGTGACCAAAACTACTGTGTGTTTTGATGTGACAACAGCAGAAATAAGTCTCATCAAATCATCAGAGGTGAACTGGATCAAATGTCTGGTCGACACTTAATGGATAAATTCTCCTGTCTGTATCTATCAAAATCCTCGTTCCACTACATATTAATCTTCTTCTGTCTCTATCTGGTCCTCTGCCTCCTCAACCACTAAGGAACCAGCATCCTGCAGCTGAATGAAAGATGGAATAACTATGGAGTAAATAAATCAAGTGAGTAGACACATCTTCATGCTTTATTTTTTATCATCATTTAATCTTTTACATTTCTGGTCTTTTTTTTACTTTTTGTTCTGCTTCACTCAAAAAGTCTTTTTTAAAGAACCCCGGTCGGTCAGACACTTTGTTATTGAATTTGCTTTTTTTTCATCCTCGCTGCCGTGCTGAGAATGTCTATTTCTAGGTGTATAAGTCTCCTTTAGAAAAGACAGGCGGGACACAGCAGGAGGGGAGGTGTGATGTTCTCTCTTTTCATTGACTGACACGGCTGATGGGGGCCCCGTCCTGCACTTTGGCACGAGTGTAGGCCGGCATGCGGAGGTGGCGCTCACCGGGGTATGAGGAGAGGATGACATAGTTGTCCTTCATAGATATTCCATGCGTGGCTTTACCCCGAGCCGCCCTGTCAAGGTCTGCCCGTGCCCCTCTGAGGGGAGACGAGACGGGGTCATGGATGATACCCGCCCCTGCGCCAGACGTGACAGCACAGCTGGACCGCTTAATGACAGAGGGGCCTGGTCCAGCACACACCTGCCCATCGTGGAATAGGGCGGGCGACCTCACAGGGGGGGCGAGAGAAAGGAGCCAACGCCACGTTTCGATGGACAGATGTTCAGGAGGGGTGACGGCAGAGACAGCTGCACTACAGGGACCCCTCCGTTTCTCTTCTCTCTCCAGTAATTGAAAATTATGTAAAAGGTCAATTTTGTGACACACACAAAAAACACACACACACACACACACGTGAGTTGTTCCTTTCAGCTGGTACATGACAAAAACAACACGGACTGGATGACAGCTTTTTGCCTCAATTACTGCCTATTTAACCGCGGATGTCCGTGTAATGACAATATCTGTAAACATTCCCAGCGAATAAATCTGCATACACTAAAGACGTGTGGGGGCCATCTGGAGGACGCCAGCAGAGGTCCCTGAGAGAAACCTAATCATTGGGTACATTACACAGACACTGTTATGACATTTGGACTCCAAATGATGGAGGACTGAAGGAGGGGAGGAGGGTGTGTACAGCACTAATGTACTAAAATTCGATCAACATTTGCTGGATAGCAGGGCCTGTCGGGGATGGGGTCAGCGCCTGTCCCGAATCCCAACAGAAAACGATCCTCCAGTTTGATGAGAAGGTTCTAACCTCCTCAGAATTGCTCTCAGTTTGTGGTGTTTTTAAGCAGAACCAGCTACACAACTGTCACACAACGTCAGCGTCTCTGGAAGGCAGCAGAGGTTTCTGGACCTTGGTAGATACATTAACAATCAAAATATACAACCAGGACTTGTTGAGTAACATCAAACAGTGGAATGACTATCGCGCACCAGAACCGTAACGGTGTGTTACAGTTGTTTTCTCCAGATCCGGGTAAATGTAAGTTTAATGTGAATTGATGAGGTTACGAAAGGTTTGAATGTTTGAACTGCAGCATTTAAAGACATTGTGTCACTAATGACGGATTGACCTATGTAAATGTCCTCACACATTTATTTCAGGAACATAAAAGTTTGAAAAAAGCTGTTACTCTTAATGAGGAACATCTTAGGGCTCCCCGCAACATGTGGTTTGGAAGGAGCGCTTTAAAATTCTAACAAAAACAAGTGCTGTGACTCCAGTACCAGCACAAACAGGAAGGAAACTATATATTCCATAAACTCCCCCCAAATGAGAATGTTATCAATTACGTTTGTGTCTGCAGGAAAAACAAAATGGAGCTCGTCAAGATGCGTGTTTCTGGTTTGACCGACCGTGGTTCCTTTGCCAATAACAATGTTACCGCAATCACGATCCAAACCACACACTCTTGGCACGACGCGCTGTCACAAATTATGTTTTGATTCTGACCAAATGTAACAGCTTCCTGTCTGGTGCTGGTTTCTCTCGCTGTCTGTTGCGTCGCCTCCAACCAACAGCAAACCAAGGGCTGCATTTTCACAGAGGAAATTAAGTGACAAATCAAAATTAATGGAAGACAAACTTTGACTATAAACGAACCGACACACACTGCACTCATTAAACCCACTGAAATGCTTCAGGCATTGCTCTTCAATCATTGACTCTAACTCAAATTGCCCCTCATGTCTACAAAAACTTTGAATCTTGTCCTTAAATGACTGATCATCTTGAATATATATATATATATATATATATATATATATATATATATATATATATATATATATATATATATATATATATATATATATATATATATATGCAAGAAGAATTGTGATTTTCGTATGCCCCTCGTATGCAAGTGTAACTTTGAAACCACATGTGTGTAATGCACCAGAATGCACATTTCAAAGGCAAGACAGCTCCTGGGCTTGCTGAACTTTTTCCTTGTTATCAGGAGCTGAGAGTGAAATGGAGAGAATTGATCTTTTGTCTACTGGAAGTGCACTCCCTTGGGCCGGGCCGCTTGCTTGCTCACTTGCTTGGCTGCGATGCAGAGGGATCTCTTTCTCATCGTACCCCCCAACCACAGTCTTTCTCTTTCTCTCTCTGCCTCTTCTCCAGCTGACACTTGTCCTGCCGTTACTGGGAAAGATGTGCACTGAGCTGCTGACACCGGGATTGATCTCACCCCTTTTCCTCATAAACTCCATGTCAAGCTCCTGGAGACTATAAGGCAGAGGGATGGGGATAAAAAGTCGAGGGGGCGACCGGAGAGGGAGAGGGAGAGGGAGAGGAGGAGGAAGAATATTGTCAACTCAAATCACCTCTTCAAACTAACAATGGTGGTTTGGTGCCGCAGAGAAATAAGGAACACATGGCTGACAGTTTTATTGGTGGTTGTCGAGGGAAGTTAAAGGAAGATACCAATAACTAGACACATTTCTAATGCTTTAAGAAATATAAAAAATTAGGCCTTGCTGCCACTGTGGTCATAGAGGGTAAAATATTTTGGAGGTTGATTCACGGGTGACAGAAATAAAAAAAATGTTGAGATGTTAACCAAACGTTAAATTGTTTAGTCCAGAATGAAGAAGACTTTAGTGTTTCTTCACAGCAACATCCTTTCAAACAAGAAATCACAGCGTCGTCCCCGTAGCGAAGAATAAAACATAGCACATTGGTGAACTCTGTAGTCTTGCTTACATTATGTATTGTTTTTCTGAATAGACTCCAAGGAGGGAGTGTTGTTTATTGCATGAGTTGGGTGGCCTTCGTTTGCAGAAGAAAAAGCACATCGCTGCTTTGTGTTTATTTACGAGCAGCTTCCTGCTAAACTACCTGGGCATCTCACATGTCTCTGGAACTGGAGATGAAGTTCGTGCTGGGTCGGGTCCAAAGATTATCTGCTCTTTGATTAAAAATCAACCCATGAAGATTGAGGTCATGAATAAATTTGTAAAAAGTGCAAAAAAGGAATTTGCACAATTTAGGAAACTTTTGACTGGTTTGGATCAGTTTATCGCAACTGTATGACTTTATGATTGCATTGCAGTATTATATCTTACATTGATTCTGTAAAACATGTGTGTTTTTATTGGGATGACCTTGAAAATAGAGATTCCTCCCAGTCAACCTTTCCTGCTTTATTTTAGGGTAAGACAAGACTTGACATGTCATAATTTACACCACAACACGGCAGACTGAGAGTTTTACATTTAACATTTCTATTCCTATGATTGAGTTTGACTTTCCCCAAAGTTTTACTTTAGCAAGACATCATTACTTTCATTAAAATACAACAATTACAACACTCTATTTTCTGAATATCACACATCAGACCTGAAAGAGAAAACACAGACCACCTGAAAGAAAAAAAACACCACAACCCCTTTGGCAGATTAGAGTAACTATGACTGAACTGACCTTCTTATGTATTTATTTCCTGCATTTCTATTTCATTTTGTTGTAATTTATCTGTGCGAGAGAATGAACAATAAAACAGTAGAGTCAAGGATCAAGACTCGAATATCTTCATCACACGATATGTGTTCTCACACAGTAAAGGATGGAGTCTCAGTGGCTCCTGAGGACTTTGTTGTGATTGTAACTCCAGGCATCTGAGTGGATTTGACTGGGGATCTTTACAGTTATTACGGTGCGTTATTGGCATCAAGAGGAGAGCAGACCTGGGAGGAAGGGTTAAGGGTGTGTGTGCATGTGTGTGTTGGTGGTGGTGGTTATGGTGGAGGAGAAGGGTGGATGGGGGGGGGCGTTGAGCAGCAAACATTATAATTTGCAGGTTAGCCAATTTCAAGAAGCCGGATGGCCCGATACCCTTGGTAAGCATCGGAGAGCAGCGGAGACCGGAGAGGAGCAGGGCAGAGCCGTGCCGGAGGAGGATGAATCAAGTTTAATAACAAAGGGTTCTAATTGCCCCCCCCCTCACCCCTCACCCCACCACCACCACCACCACTTCAGAACTGAACTCTAATTACGATGAGAACCCAGCACACTGTCACCCAATATTAAGTTGTTGAAGACCAGAGCGAGATAATCGATAAACACTTTCGTTGTGGAGGGCGGGAGGCAAACGAGCAGAGAGGGGGGGAGAAGGGGAAAAAAAACTAGTGAGTTGCCCCTTCCATTCAGTGGGAACCGACAGCACCCAAAGCCCTCCTGGCTCATGAGAACACCGCTGGGATAGTCTAGGAATGATTGCAGAGCAATAATCCTGAGCGTTCCCCCCCCACACACTCACACACACCACACCACCCCTACACACATACACATACACACACGACACAACAACCCACCATAAGAACACGCACACACACACATACACGTCCATGTAAGCATCCAGCACAATCTAGAGCTCCAGCTTCCCCATGGGCCGCCTGAGCACCCGTGCATCTGAGAGGAAAGGTGAACACGGTCACCCTAATTACAGGGGCCCCAGCTCTCACACACGAACACACACTCACCAGGCATAACTAAAGACAGACCAATTAGGACGAGAGGGAGATAAGGGAAGTTTTATTTGTATACTAATTAAGCCCCTGATGAAATTCAAAAGGGAGGTGGTGAAGGAGATTGGGGGAGGGAGCCAGTGGGTAATTGTGTGTTTGAGAAGAGGTTGCTTTAGGTGCGGTTATCTGAGAAACGCAGCCTTGAGATAGTTGCCCCCCTAATCCCACGCTGAGCCCCCAGCACTGCACTGCAAGGTCTCTCGTAATTTTATGTGGTACATATGAAATGACAGGTGCTAACAGCGAGATCATCATCAGCGTTTACTGTCTGGTTGGTCATCGTTGCAGCTAAACATACAAAAGTCTTCATGAGGTCTCACCTCATTTTTTAAGCAATATTGTACTTTGGAAATATTTCAGGCTAAAACCTCTGGACAAGCATAGCTAATGCATTACTAACATATCAATATTTACAATCGAGTGTTCTAGTGTTCTACTAAACAGTTATGGTGAACCAACTCATACAAAACGGGGCCTCACCGAAATAGAACGCAGTCATTGTTAAAGTTATTATCAACACTTGTGCTTATCCTGCTACAAAGAGAAAAAAAATCTAATTAAATACACTATATTTTGCTCAGCGGGTCGTCTGATCATTATTGAATCTCGGTAATGAAGTGTGGTAAATATCAGCAGCCCATTAACGAAAGGTGTTGAAAATGTGTGGTTCTTTGTAACTGTTTAAAAAGCAGACTACTCACAACTCTTTCATCACAGGTGGGGCGCGTTGCTGTTTTTGATGTAAGGAATTTCACACAAAGAGATCTGATTTTTTTTTTCTTTCTCTTATTCTCATTTCCTAACTCAGCTTTGGCTCATGGGTCCACGGTTTGCTCCCTGCAAGGATAGGGCCCACGTAAAACATTCTAACCAGTACGATATCAAACTGAACAGCAGGCTGAAATTCTGAAGTCTTACTCTAGGTGCTGCTAATGAGTCAAAACGTGGAATATAATGGGAGCAAATGAATGACGGTGTAGCAAGGCCCCGATCCATTAGGGCAATTGTACTGCATTGCTCTTTTGTTTTTCCACAAAGAACTTCTTTGCTACTATATACAACCTTTAACGTCGAAATAAAGAAATACTATGAGAAAAAAAAAAGATCAGCTACTACATCAGCAGCTACATCTCATGTTCACATGAGATCCTTCTACTTTTAGTATTTTTTCACAACACTTTCATATAAAAAAAATTCCCAATAACAGCCTGGTTGATAATTTAAGAAGTTTGTGTTTGTAACACGAAAGTCTCAGAATGTGTTAACCAGTGTAACAGTTGTTGATGTGAGGCATGTTTGGAGTGACATCCGCTGTACAAACAAATTTCAGTGCTCAAAGTCGTGACAAGCTAAGGTCTGCCCAGTGATGCTATTTGGCGATCCTAGGGCTGCAAGTTCACCAAATGTTGCTGGCTGTCTGTACACCTAAAAAATCTAGATTCAGACAGTTTGCAAGAAGTCAAGTCAGATTTTTAACCTAAATGATTCCTCATATATCAATGATACTTAACGTGACAACATGAGAGATGAAAATGTCCCTTGTTTTCATTTGTAGCCATAAAGGGTCAATATATGTCCAGACAGGTTTATGGAATCAACTCTTTACATATTCTAGTGCTCAGTCGCAAGGCAACTTCTCATGAGCTCTTTCCTGTCCCCTTCATATCAAAGATAACAATTCTCATGAGACACCTGGAGACAAATTCTAAACAAATTCATAACATATGTGGTATTTGTCATTATTTGCTTAATTATTTTTTTAATAATAATTGTGGCTTATTATTATTATTATTATTTATCTGATTTCTTTGAAATTATTGATCATAAATATAACAGTTGGACACATTTGTTTTAGCATGTAAGGGAACAAAAACTGTAAATAAATGAATGTAATATATAAGACTCCATGATCAGATTGAGGAGAGGAGGGTTCATCATTAACGGTCCTGAATGAACCAGTTTTAAATATAATCATTAACAGTCAATCTTCAATCACTTCTGCAGAGATCGCCCTGGCATCCAGTGGGTTCATCACATGTCGTTTCATCCCTTATTAGAGATTAGCTTCACAGAGACCCCCTGTGATGTCTTGTCACAATAAGCCATGTTGGGTAGCGTATCAAAGTGGGCGCCCCCGCCGAGCATTAGCCAGGCAGCCTCCTTACTGCCCTGGAAGACCAGACCTCACGAGGCGCGATCCTGAAAAATTCAAGCCATCTATGCTGTTCCTCATTCCTTCAACCCATTCTTCTCTGAGTAGCCACCAGTTTGCAGAGATTTTTTTTTGTTTTATATTCTCCACCAGCAGATAAAAATATAGATGATATAATGATTCCACCCCAAATTCTTATCTTGTGCCATGTGAAGTTGAGTGATGAAGGAGAATATGATATTAATGTGATCAGCGAATAGAAGACACATGGATAAATTCACTAGTCCATATTTTACACTTGTAGCTTAAATTTGTGTTACCCACACGAGTAAATTTGAGAGATTTTAGACACGGTATCAACTGTGATTAGTATCCACATAGTAAATGTGTTTTCAGAAGATCTTTAATTATTCTGGTATCCATCCATCAAGAGGAGCACACATTTCATTTTAAAGTATCATCTAGTATTATGTATTGTATATTATTATTTGATATATTAAGTGAATATTGATTCAATGCAAGTTCACACAAGGAATTTCTTTTGGTTCTCAATATTCCAATTAATTTGCATCAACTTGTAGTAATCAGAGTGCGCAGTGATAACATTTAGCTATGACTATTTGTGCATTGTGTATTCACTTGCCAGAGAGAAGCACTGGGGGAAGATTTGAATAATTCATCCAAGTTGAACCCATTAAGAATATCCATGTGGACACTTTTTTTTGATGTTAAAGACAGTGTATGATCTCAGGGTGCTTTCAAACTACATCTGGCCTCGCTTGTGGTGCCTGTTTTCCCCTGAAGCGACAAAGATCAACTGGCTCCTGTGTTAATTCTGTAGAAGTGTACTGTACAGAGGTCTCTCTACAAAGTTGGCAGCGTAGCTCTGCATTTACAGCTCTGCTTTCAGCCTGAGTGGTGTACATTTTTTGCAAAATATATTTTATGCTTGCCTTTAAATGACTTTGAGTCATCAGCTCAAAACTTTGACCGATATCCTTCTTTTACCTCAAAAGTTTGAAAACTTCATAAGATAATCAAAAAAGTTCATTTAAGCATCGCCACTTCCTGCTTTCTTAATGATTCATATGAAATTAATGTTGTTTACTGATTTTCTACCAACACATCAGTCCAATCTTCATCCATCTGATAGGTTTTTCCCCCTTGAATTTCACACACATATTTGGAGGTGATGCAAACTCAGGCAACAACCACAGGGTCAAAACAGGGTTGTGAGATCTCATAAATCATCAAAAATCTCTCACAGTGCTCTGCTGGACTACCAGACAAAGACCGAAGCAAGTGAGCATTTGAATGAAAGGTAATTCGACAACTTGCTTGTCATGGATTGCAAAGAAAAGCTGGTTTCTTCCAGCTCTCTGAGCCTTTTGGGTTTCACCCAGTGGTCACCTTGTTTTTCCAGGCAGACGGCTCGTCTAAGAGAATTGGAGCGTAGGAGGTTTGGTGTACGAAGCAGGTGAGGCAGAGGCCCCCCTTTGGGGCCTGACTGTTCCATCCAACCAAGACATCATGCTTTGTTCTCAGGCAGGACCTCTAAAGGCCTAAGGCATATCTTGAATGCACATTTTGGACATTCCTCTTCCAGCATGAACCTCAACAAACTCTCCAAAAGACTATGAGCTACAAACTACGGCTTGTCGGGCAAGTAGTGGAGCGATGGAATCAGGCCTTGTTCACATATTCCTTGCCGTGCGATGAATCCAAAGGGAAACGAAACATGACAGAGCCGAGAATTGTGACCTGGTAGCGATTCCTTCAGCATTTATTAGCGAGGGGCCACTAAGGAGGGCTCTGGAGAGCTTTCAACACAAGAGCCAGCGACAAGCCCTGCAAAGGAAAACTGCCAGGGAAGCACAATAAAGATAATTAGCAATGAGACCACAAGCCGCCCCGTAGCCCCACCACCACCAGCCCGTATCCCCTGGACATCTCACCCCCTTCATCCTTGAACTGTGCTTAACTCATTGTCTCCATCTCCTCACCACCATGTAACCATGTTCTGTACGATATCTGTCAGACCAACAAGGAGCGGGCTAATGTCTTCAACTAGTGGAGCAGCTAACACGTTACTGTCACAAAATTAATCTGAGGACGTTTTGGGAAACGAGCAAAGAGTTGAGATGGGAGGATGGATATATCTATATGTTCATAATATCTTATTTGTCATCGTAAACAGAACTTAATGTAGCACATAAAGAGGTTTCAACTGCACAAGTGATGCTTTAACACCGATCCCTCCCATTAGACTTTGTGAGGTAAGAAAACACAAGGTCGTTTGGTATTAAGCAACCCATTACCAGACTGACGACACTCCACCGTTACCCCAGCCCTTCATCCATGTTACTTCTGTCTAAAAGCAAGGTAGTGTAATTTACAATGCATTTCAGAGCAATTAAAATTTCTCTGGCACAATTACTTATTCCCCCAGTGGGGCTGCCTCAATCAGTCTATGTGTGTAATGGGTTTATGGCCTTGACGCGGCAAACATGTCCTGCCTATCTGCGTCGTGCACTTCTCAAGGCTGCGGTTATTAATTGTGGCTAAAGTTGATAAATAAAATCACCAGTGCTCTTAATGCTAATTAGTGCTTGAGATAATATTTATGATTTCATAAGCGCATATTTCTCCAAAGGCTCAAGCATTGTGCCCCCTATCAATCGGTCATAGGCTGTCTTGGATGTAATCTATCTTTGGGGGAGAGGAGAGGCCAAAAGAGGGGCTAGAGGAAACACAGGCAGTAAATACTAATAGTACTTAGTGGGTACTTTGGGAGCAGGAGTATTTCAGGCAATTTATTGAGCTGGGCTACTAAAACAAAGATACAGGTTTTTATGGAGGGAAATATGCAATAAATAAGATTGTCCTTAAAAATGGGAAACGTGTACCACTAATAACAAATACGAGGTGCCACGAGTTCACAAGACGGGCCTGTAGGCCTAATAATAGCCAGACAGGGAGAGTTGAATGCTGGGAAATGTACTTTAAAACAGAGAGCAGATAAATATTCTGGATGTAGATCAAACCTGCTGCTGCTGGGTGGGGAAATTTTCATGGGTGCTCTAGGTTTTGGGTTTTTTTTTTCTTTTGCAGCAATCATTTACCTTTGTTGAAACTCTGAAGACAACGGCTGCAGTAGCAGGGGTAGGATGTGGATTTGAGATTCTGGTGATGTATTCATAGCTGATGCTTGGACTAGTTTTTTCCTTGGTTTAATTTTAATTTATTCATTCATTCCTACTTTGTTTTATGTTGCCCACCTTTGTTCGTTTTGTTTCCTCACCTCCTGCCCTTGTGTGATTCTACCCTGTGTGATTACCTCCTGATCAGTTTCACCCATCCCTCATTATCCTTCATTCGACCGTTTTCTTTCTACTTCTGCTTTCTGCACGTTGACTGTCTTATTTTTTTTTGCCTGCGAGATGCAAGCAGAGACATAAAGTTATGACTTTGACTCTTTCTTAATTCTAATGTCTCTGTATCTGTATGTACAAAGAGGATGCAATGTCTACTTCAAAATTTTTGCAAATGTGTCTTAAAGTTGTCTTGTGTGCTCGTCTTTATCATTTTCATCCATTTACAGTGCAGTTTTGTAAGATTCGGTCCGTCGTGACTCTTCTTTGTGGCCTGCTGTGTGCTCCTGAGATGGTCTTGACAGCAGTCACTTCCTCTCACTTGCCAAGTGCGCAGACATTGAGAAGCGTTTCAACTACTTTTTTTTTTTATATCATCACAACATGCTGGTGCTAGTGGCTCACTGGTTTGGACTATTGATTCAAGTCACCACATCAAGGTGAGCATCCGTGCTGCGGAGTTCATTGTGGGACCTCATCCTGAAAGAGAGAGCCGTCCACAGCTCTAGGCGATGCCCGAAAAAGTGGCAAGTGCTGAAACAACTTCAAGAGGGCTAACAGTGCCCTCAGCCCTTTCTAGTCCCTGCTTCAAAGCCGGGAGCAGCCTCTGGCAGTTCACCCCCTCTTCTTTCTGCCCCCCTTACCCACCCCCCACCCCCCATTGGTCCTCTGGGGTAGCTGGTCCTATTTTACTCTCCCAGGGCCGTCAATGTCAAAGCATGAGTGAGTCCAGTCAAAGTTAGTCCCCCCCATCCTTCAATGGAGACACACACACACACACACACACACACACACACACACACACACACACACACACACAC
The DNA here is from genome assembly GCF_040054535.1 of Antennarius striatus. NCBI lineage: Eukaryota > Metazoa > Chordata > Actinopteri > Lophiiformes > Antennariidae > Antennarius > Antennarius striatus. The sequence goes on from NC_090783.1 coordinate 6,133,436, forward strand.
ACACTTGTTGTTTTTTTTTCTCTCTGCCTTTAAGTTTTCTCTTTCCCTCTGATGCACAGGTTCCATCTCCTCTGCATGACTGGCCCTCGCTGACAAGTGGAAATCACAGAGATCCTACTGGCAAAAGACAGAGAGTGAAGAAGACTTCAGAAACATGTACCCTACAGCTATCAGTGTCCTGAAATCACAAATGAAGACGCCAAGTGCATCTCTGCGAAATACTACAAAAACTAGTGAGATCATGTTGGCAAAAAAAAAAAAAATTAAAGAGGGCTTAGAAAAGACAGAAGGTGACTTTTTTTAAACTTTCTAAGATGAATAAGTGAGAGAAAACAGGGAAGAGAAGGAGCTTTACTTTGCCAAAAGGGACCTTGGGTTTTTTGCCCTGTGGGCATGACAACTTTCATTCTCTTCTTTCCGCCGTTCATATTCCCAGCCGGTTTCCAGAGTTATGATTGAGTTTCTCATATTGGAGTTATATCTAGCAGCCAGACTTGTTTATCGGCTGGAGCTGATAACTGCACTGCGTTTGAATCGGAAATCAAGCAGATGGAGAACGAGAGAGAGAGAGAATAGCAGAGAGATACCAACAGACCAGACATATATTCTCATCATCCTCCAGTCTTCTCTCATTGATTTAGCATGTCTTCATCAACAGCCTGACCCGGGTATGACTTTTTGTCTTTATCTCACGCTTCAGTTTAGACCTCTGTTATGGACTTGACAGGAGCACCTGCTGGGTGTGTGTCAGTCAAAGCAGCCGAACATCGACTTAACACATCCAGGAACATCATTTATGGGAGCGTATGGGTTTGTATGTTAAAGGGTTTTGACACATTTTCATTTAAAAAAAATGTAATTTAGTCATTCCAGAAAATTAACAGTTCAACTTTAAGGTTTATTATATATTCTTAACATAAATCTGGTCTTACAGATCCAAAGTAAGCAGTTAGATGTAGATGAACTCTCAACTGATGCCAGGTATCTTTGGGGGTTGTTTTTAGCACAATGGGTTAAATGAACAAAAATCATCCCAATTAGAATTTACCTGAAACCTCACGTCACAAGGCTTTCCAGATAAGTCTCAAGGACCGGCAGCTGAGTACGGTTAAAAGGAAACTAAGACAACAAGACTTAGGAAAGGTTGAGGGATGGGGAGGAAGATGAAGGAGGACTGAGGGAAAGCGAAAGAGAGACAGCAAGCAGTGCTTGCTGGACCCTGACTGCGTCGAGGCCTCAATTATTCATGCGGCAGTGCACATGTCAAGAGCCCACAGACAAGCACAACAGCAAAGCAGAGCGTAAATCAAACAACGCATCCGTGGGCAATGCCCACAATGCACCTGGAGGAACACACCTCGGCCCATTTCTCTGTTGTTCTCGGATAAACAGAGAACAAGGCTACCTGAGCACTGCCTGATTCTCCTCAAGAGCCAAGTGTTGCAGGAATAGTCTTTGTTTGTCCAGGCCCCCCTCTTTTATTTACCTGCTCTGTTTTTTTGTGTGTTTTTTTTGGGGGGAGAGGATGCTGGCACCTGTGAGTTCCATCTTTTCATGGCTCATCAGCCCACCGTTTCATTCACTTTATTTCTGTGAACTAGCTGTCATGCCCTGAGCGTTGTTCATACCGCCGCTTCTCTTCGCCTGTCCCCAACTGGCTGCTCCATTCTTGTCTCAGTTTGTCGCCCGCTGGGACTCTGTCAACTCGTTTCTCTTCTTTTAAGACTCCACGTACACCCGGGCCTCCTCCCAGGCCCCCATACGGGCTGTTTCACGCAGAATCAGAAAGCACTGCCACTCATTTATGAAACAACACAGGAATTTTTGCCCTGACCTGAGTTTTGATGCTGATGTTTGTTTAATGGTTTACATATCTATATATAATCTGATGCTGCTGTGCTCATTTGAGCTGTTTTGTGTTTGTTCGTGGCTTATCATGCCATAACCAATCAGTAGGTGCTGATATATCCACACTATCTTTGTTTTCTTTTAAAATAGAAGCGACCGTTTTAATGTTAGTATTTTATGTAAGGTATAAATGAATGTACTGTAAATCATTCAGGAGTTATCATTGCTGACTGTTTATTTAGAACGTCTCTCAACCAAGCCACAGTTTTAGTTTGTTCATGATGAAAAATTCCGTTACTCAACGAGTTTTTTCAATAGTTTGAAGCATGAGGATGAAAATTTGTGGCACGTGTGTGTGTGAGTGTGTGTGTGTGTGTGTGTGTGTGTGTGTGTGTGTGTGTGTGTGTGTGTGTGTGTGTGTGTGTGTGTGTGTGTGTGTGTCCATGTCCGACTAACATTAACCTCAGACTAAAAAATAAGGCTTGTGTCAGTGAGTGTGTGCATAAAGAAGTTTTCCTCCCTCTCTAGGTAAAAATTTTATCTAATCGGTTCTAAAACCAGGCTATTAAAGGCAATTTTAATTTATTTTTTTTTGGAAACATGACAGAATGCATAACATATGACCACTAAACAAAGTTCTCTGCATCCCAGGTCCCTCACTGGTTATATACAGTGCCTTCTTTCATTGACTCCCTCCTGTCGCTGACAGGCGCTACTGACCGGTCATCTCAGGTCTGCCCCAGGCCCACTGCATTCTGGGATGCTTGCCCAACATCCTGGAGTGTGACTGTGAAGTCACGCAGCCTGCAGTTTTCAGACGCTTCAGAGATGGGCTGTAACGCATGGACAGCTTTGACCAAACATGTTACGAGTTTGATGAAGACAGATCTCATTTCATCATCATCATCATCATCATCATCATCATCATCATCATCATCATCATCATCATCATCATCCTTTGTGGTATTTCAACCCATGTGACACGAAACGACGGAGCTTTTCTGTTGTCGGTTAAATGTAGTCCTCAGAATACTTCTGACAACAATTTTCCACAACATTTAAAGTCTCTTATCAACCCAATCCTCTGTGTTTGTAACCCGAAATGGATTTTCGCCGGCCTGACCGATGTGAAATGTGCATGGCACAGGTTTAACTGAGGAGCACAGTGGCTGTGGGAAAAGAAATCACTTTCTTGAGACTTCATTTTACCAGTCAGTAAATCTCATTTCTTCCCTCTTTGGTGATTCTATCTTGCAGTAATGCAATAATCTAACATGTATGCTCAACATCAATTTAGAAGTATTTTCAAGGGAAGGCACAAAGGTTCTGAGGGTAATTCTGATTTTACTGTGAATTTTCCTTCCTTGTTTACTCGGCCATTCAACATTAATGTATCTTTATGGGTGAAGTGGCCTTTTGTTTTTTGAGGGTTGGAGAAAGAAGACTGCGAAGATGTAAGCCCTTGTGCAAACATAACAGGGACCGTTTTTTTTTTTGTTCTATATCAGCCCACATATTTCAGAAGAAATTACTTATGATAGCGTTGCTTCACTTTGCATGTGCAATAAACTCTCTCCCTCCATTATTCCAGTGTGAATTGTTTGTTTAATAATGCAGCAAACTTCTGCAGCTGATGGTTTGTAATAGCTGAAGGCTATCCAATTGTCAAAATAATGCCTGATGGTTTTCCTGCTATGCCGTCAAAGATTACACACCTCCAGTGTTCTCATACAGGCTGAGGACTGCATCAACGAATGCAGGTATTCACTCTTCATTAAACAGCATAGGTCACACTTCACATTTACCTCCAAGAGTAGAAAAGCAGACGACACAAAGGCGAAATAAATACTAGCCCTAATATTTATTAGACTGGCTTCCGAGATTTATCGGCAGGTTGATTTTATCCTCTTAAACCCCGAGCTGAGCAGCCTTGGCGTTCTCCGAGGAGGCAAATCAGAAAATCAAATAACGTGAGCTGAATATTACTTTTGTCTTTGTGTTTCTTTTGACATCTTTTGTCAACACCTCTCCACATAGATCCTGACAAACCTGACAAAAAGTGTTTTAGTGGGTTCGCAAGTCCCCTAAATGAACACACAGGAGCAGATTGATTATTTATAGCACCGATGGTAATCTAGCTGAGCATCGAAATTCTGTTTTCTTTCATCCTGGACAGGTGAGATATGATACAAGCCTTGCTGTGTGTTGATGATCCCTAGCATAACCGTCAGGGTGGAGTCCATCCTCCAAAATGTTGATCTGTTCGCTTTCAGAAATCAGCAACACTTTCGATATGATTCGTATTTAAAATTACAGATACTTGCTTTACTATTCAATTAAAATAAATATCTAATCACAAATTTAAATACAAAAGAAAAATTGATGGATGATGAAGCCGGTGAATTTATTAAAATATGCAGAGCACTAATTAGCACAGCATCTGTGAACTGCCGGGCTCAAGTAAATCACAATCTCACTAAAGAGGCATTGGTCAGAAATAGATGAAGGTACACACACATACACAAACACACACACACACACACACACACACACGCACACGCACACACATGCACAACTGCTATTTCCCACATCTCTGCAAGCAAGCAAAGAAAAAAAAAAAGTCCCGCTCCACCATGTGAACACAGTTGGCTGTGTTGGTCTGCTGTGTGGACAAAGAGAGCCAGCGCAGCAGCGCGCTGCCCCGTGATGTCACCTGTGACTGCTTTATCAGCATCCCATCATTTATGTTGTGTTAATTAGGTCCCTGTGGCTGGCTGGTAGCAGTGGCTGGTCCCGTGAAGGGAGAATGGGAGGATGGAGAGAGGAAGGAAAAGGAAGGGGCGGTCACATTAACATGCTCTCAGCAATGGCACCAAACTGAGATACAGGCATGTCATAATTAATGCTAGTGAATTATTAATGCATCTGTCCTTGGTACACTCGCTCGCTTGTGATTTTGCATGTTTACCTGGAGCCTCTTGCGATTCGGAGAGAGCGAAACCTTTCGCTGCGAGCCGCCTCCTTGGCGTTCCCTCAGCCTTAGAGGACGAATGTCATCATTTGGAACCCGAAGCAGAACTCAGCTGCTGTAAGACCCCCCCAGCTCAGCCGTCCTATACCTGCTCATTAGCTCAGGCCGAGGTCAGCAGGTCAGGCAGGAGAGCGCCACAGCCTGCCGGCGCCGTGGTGCACGGGGGCCGGCTTACAGGGAGCCCTGCAGGCCCGCTGCTTCGTTATTAGCTCACGGTCATGCAGCCCAGGGCCGCTGCAGGTCGCACACCACGGTCCACTGCAGCTCCAATGAGGACCCTACACACACTCAAGTATTCAAACATGCATACACACACACTTTAAGCTGTGAACAGTAGAATACAAAATAGGAATACATTCTCAAAGAGAATACTTTCTGGAGAAGGGGGGGGGACTTCCCGGTGCACACACACTCACTGACACATATTGAGCCTACATAAAATGGAAGATCTGAGTGGTATTAAGATCCATATTGACAGAGTGGAATCCCATAAGCACCCCAGTTGTCTCCGTATGTCAAATATTCCTCCAGGTGCAGATCATTCAGTTTTATTACCTTGCTTTATAATTCAATAGCAGAAGATATTTAAGTCCTTTGGTGGAATGAAGCAAACACACACAGACACTCAGACATTCTCTGGAGGTGTTATTGCTGACAATGTGAAATACAGGCTAAAAGAGCAATCCTTAATTTTTGCCACCTTATAAATTTTATCACATTCACATGATCATTTCATCGTTTCAGATTGTTTTAGTGTGCTTTAAGGGCTTTGTGCATTTGTTGTAATCAATCCAGGGTTAATATCGAATTCTTATCAGTGGAGGAAAAAACAAAAACAAATTACAGTTGAATGTATGATAAAACCTTAAAAACTGTACAAGCTAATGTTCATACATTCAATATTCTCATGTTCCTTTGATTTATGTAATTTCATTTCATCTTGCATTGCACTGTTGCAGCACTTGTGATGCACTTTTTTCTAAAAATGAAATGCATCCAGTCAACTACATAATTTATGTATCTGAAGCAATGAGGGAGTAAATATGCCTTTTGAACACATATTACAGAGGCATGGCCTGAGAAGTAGCAGTTTTATTTTTCCTTTTATATAGCCTATGTAGAACGTAATAACACTCCCACTCAATACATTTAAATTGCTAATCACCATATAGTTTTAATATCATAGAGACAATAAATAATTTAGACAAATGTCCACTTGGCATGATTCATTAACTCCTACTCAAATCCCTCTTTATATCCAATCTACCCAACCTTGAAACACTTTAATCCAGTGATGTTAAATGAGATAAAATCATAATTATGATAGTGGTGCCTGTTATTTAAACCAGATCAAGGACGACGAAGGCTGCAGGGATGCTGCGTGGATAGCCATGTAGACAGAGGAGGAGTAGAAGAGGGCTGTAAATGGGCCAAATTCTCAAAGACCCTCGGCACCTGGCGGAGGGTGAATTTAAATCACACACATACGAATGTCTTCATGAGCAGAAAACTCATCTTTAAACGCTCAGACGAGAAAAGTTTAAACATAAATTTAGATTCTCGTGACCCTTTCAAGTGAGTTCAAGCACGCAGTCGCTGATATTTTGAAAGCGTGTTGATTTGTGAGAGCATTTACAATAAATAAAAAAAAAAGCTTCCTCCTAAAAGATAACTCACACTGTGAGGATAAGATGCCATTTTTATTTACAGTAACGTCAAAATTTCTACAATTTGTTTGATGGAACCGCTGGAGCTCGACGCAACCCTAATGCAACACTGTTTACCATTTTGTGCATTGATATCTGGCATTGTCCGAGCATTGGAGCATTTTACATCACCGTTGCATCAGTGAGCTTTGAAAAAACAAGCAATGTTTGTCCTCTTTCTTGCACATGACTTGAGCTACAAGTTAAATAAGAAATAGGTGCGCTAATTATTCAGACTAAAAATAGTGAACCTTGAAAAATGTGACTGAGTGAACAGAACGCTGTTATTTGATCGCAAGTAAAAGTGTGTGTAAACGCATTCCCACCTTGTAGCTGCAACTGTTTTGGCCCTGCTCAGCCACCGTAGCTCCGCAGCAAAAAGCACAGGAAACCCACCCCAAGAATAACATCCAAGATGCTGGATGAAACCAAGTCTCTATCCACAAAAGTCTAGAATCAACATGGAGAATGCCAATGTTTGTGCAGAGGGGGAGAGAGAGAGAAAGACATCTTAAAATATACATTTATTCAGAGCCTGCGTGAGATCAAACAGCAACATTGATCTGCTCTTCCTTCAACCCTCGCTCCCTTCCCTTCTCTCCATTCCCCACTCTCACCAAGTATCGACTTTTACGCACTGGCCATTGCCATGACGATTCCAGCCAGGCCTGCTGTCGCCTCTGTTTGGAGCAAGAACCCCAACTATTATGGGAAAGGGGTTGATTTTGACTGCCTTGGGTTGAGGTGTGTTTGGAGGAGAACACAGAGCCTCGTTCACACACACACACACACACACACACACACACACACGCACGCACACACACACACACACACACACACACACACACACACACACACACACACACACACATCCTCTCTCTCTTTCACCCACACGCATCATCATAAACTTCTGAACTGAGCCTTCTTGTCTTGCAGTAGTTTCTCGGGGGCCTCCTCCAGACCACAAACTACTGTCTAATCAAGAATATGAACTAATGCTACAATTCTCCAGGTCCCTCTTACATCGATCCAACAGGAAATCAGATTACTCACTGTGACCCATCAAATTTAATTAATTTGTCTGTTGCTTTTAATTGCTTCTTTCTCAACACTATTTCGAGCAGGGGAATGTCGGGAAAATTGCAAAATGCTACTAAATGATGTTGAAATGCTATGAAATTAATACATAGTAGGAGGTGACCCAAATTTGAACTTCCTGCTCTGTAGTAACATTTCAATTCAATTGCTTCGGTATAAAATGTTTTCAGACTTTACTGCCAGAGAAAAGGAAGTAACAAGGATTAATATCAGGTACTTCAACCTTAATAGCGACAATATTTAGAAATAAAATACATGTAGACAACAAACAGAAAATTAGGAACGTAGGGGTGGTGGAGGATGATGCTCTGACATACATCTATTTGAAAAAACTAACATGATTCTTAATACTTTGACGTCCAAATCCTGCTTTCCCCCCTCCATCCTAAGACTCCAAGTCAATTCATTTGATACTTTTTAAAAAAGAAAGGAGAAAAGATAACAATGTGGTTGCTTAATGGTTTTTTTTGAAGATATTTTTTGCACAGAGGAAGAGATTCATTAGATTTAACACAGACATTTTTTTTTTTTAGTAGAATGAAATCACTTTCGGGGTTTGTTTTTTTTAGGGGGGGGGGTAGTTGCAGAAAAAAATAGAACACTTATCAGTATGTAACCTTAAGAATATATATAATAAAACGTAAATCAGAAATTACAGACTATCATGTGATTAGGATTAATATCAATTCAATTTCCTGACATGAACAAGGACATAAAACATTGCAGCTGAAGCAACATGAAAGTGATGAATGAACCTATTTATTAATTAACCATTTGTAACGTATAGTATTAAAACAGGAATAAAGAGTGTATGATTCGGAAAGTAAAATAACTGAGTTCAGTTTATTTAGAAATTCATCATAAATTTCAGACAAACACTGCCGGTTTCAAAATGCATTTTATTTTATTCCATAATTGAATCCATGCTTTTGTAGCAAGGAGATGCTAGTTTGGTTCAGTGGTGCAAATATGAATGCTGAGGCAGATGACAAATTGGTCGGGAGGGGGGGTGATCAATACCACCAGGAACAGATCAGGCATCTGACTGACGTAAATTATATTAGAAACTCAGGCACTGATTCTTAAACAAAGAAGTGGAGGAAAAAAAACAACTCTGAGGGAGTTTTTCCAGGATGCGTTGGTCTAAATTTATGGACACACTTTCAGAAATGTCAAATAAATGTATACATTAAATCTGAAGTTTCTACTGTTCTTATCTTAAAACAAAATAAAGACACAACTGAGTCAAGTTGAGTTTAAGTTGAATTGACACAAAGCAGAGTTAGAAATTAAAATCCCTACCATAGTGAACGTTCTTCTTTGAGCACTGGAAATATGTGCATGAGGCGTTCACAAGCCAGGTAAAGGTTAGTTGAACACAGACCACACATACACACACACACACACACACGTGTAATAATAACTACCCAGACCTGCAGCTCCTCCTCTGGCCAGAGCTCATCACCACTGGCTTTATTTCCTTTTCAATACCGTCTGCTGGTGATCGTGATCTGATTCGCTGCTCTCCATCAGTTCAGGCATCCTCGCCAGGCCTCTGGTGTTACGCGACAGCGTGGAAGTCGGTGGCCAGTGGGTGGCCCCCTTGAGATCCAGCCCGGAGGTCAGCCAGTCGCTGTGTCTACCAGGGAGCCCTATGGCGGGTCACCTGCTGCCCACTTTTGCCTCATTATTTATCTCTCCCTGACAGTTAATTCCTCTTCCTGTCAAAGCCCCTCCCCTTCCATCTCCTCATTTTTTTCCCTCTCTTATGCTTAGTTTGGCACCAGTCTTTGGATCCTTTTGCCAGTACCGGCTACCTTGGCCAAGACGTGCTGAGTTGACCCCTTTGCATCACCCCCGTCTAGGTCATATCCAGGGGATGCGTAACACCGGAGACTGGGCCATGGGCCCATAAGTGAGAGTCCACAGTGTGTGAGTTACTTTGGCCGGCTGTGAGGACTCCTCTCAGCGGTCCACTATAGGAGCAATTACTTTCCCAAGTTGGACTTGGAATCGGAACCTCCTGACCCCTCAAATCTCTCCGGACTGACCAGGAGGCAGCGCCTCCCCTTCGTTAGGGGAGCAGCTTATGGACGGGAAGCCTCAAAAACAGACAAGGTGAAGGCCCTCCTTCGGCCGGTGATAAATTGGCTTGCCTCACAGACTGGGCAGTGGGGTGGGGTGGAGAATGACACTCAGAGGACATGAAGGGGATGAGGAAGTCACAAATACAGTGCAGGAGCAAAGGGAATTTGTAGATAAAAATATCATAAGTTAAAGGAACGGATGAAATGCTTTTGTACCCCGTAGCAGTTTGGCCTCTCTTTTAGATGAATCAAGGACAACGCCAAAAAGGTCCACTCAAGTAGTTGGTCCTGCCATCAATGCACCACACGGTGATCACAGGAAAATAATTGCTCTCATCTTTGCTCGATTGCTTAGACACAATTTTCCCAAAGCCGGTTATGAGTTTTTGTACCTTCCACCACCTCCCAGTGATCACAGCCAGCGCGAGGCGACGCAGTCAGGAGCAGAGGAGCAACGCGAACATGTAATTAGCAAGTAGTTTCATATAAGTGCACTTTGATTTATAATTCAGCGTAGCGAGAACGCCTGCTAACCCAAGGCTAGTGCTCTTCTGAATTAGCCCTGCGACTGGGAGAGGCTGCAGCAGGGGTGGGGTTTGGGGGGGGGGGGCTGGCTAATTTGTGTTCTGTTTGAGGTGGGCTTTAAAAGGAAAGGAGACGTGAGTTCCATACCTACACCTGGTATCATAGAATATGGCATAAAGGTTTGAGGATCATGTTTTGTAGGCATCTCTCTCTCTCTCTCTCTCTGACACGATACAAATGTGACCCAGCAGCAGTGATCTTAGATTTCTCACTGATAATCCACAAATGCTCAGGAGAAACTTGTGTGTGTGAACTTATTTTTCATGGAAAATTGATCATTATTCCCTCTTTAGCTGCAACTTTTATAAGCAAAGCTTTCCTGCCAACAGTGGCCTAATTTTTCCTCAGCTCTGCTCGGTACATGCTGGATTCTCTTCGTGTTCCCATGGGTCCAATGATCCCTCGATCATCCTATATTCTGACGCCCTCATAAAGCTAATGTGCTGATTTTACGTTTTCAACCTGCCATGATCCCTTCCAATCCCCTCTGTTCCCTCCAGTTCCGCTTTCACACTCAAGTGAGGATCCGCTACTGCTTTGATCACAGTCCCCCGTTAAAGGTTTAAAACGTCTCAATTCCTGACGATTGTTGGGGCCTCTGTGGTTTACTTTAAGCATTTCCCTATGCCCCCTGTCCAAATTCACAACTCCTAAATGAGGTACCCTCTCTCCCAGCTTCCCATCGCAGCGCTGCTTTCAAGTTCCCCCGATTGGGTGCCGCAACTGTAAGCCCTAGATTTTGTCTCCTCCATCTTTGTCAAGCCCATTTGCCAAATACAAAAAAGACCCAATAAGCTGGGTCTTCATTGCTGCTCTCCAAAGTAATCCCCCGATCTCCCACTTGCTCAAAAATCAATGCAAAGGTTGAGATGAGGTGAAACTCCCTTCTTAACTCATCGGGCTGGGAAGTGATAAAGTCTTAGAATCACTTATTTTTTGTAGTCATTGTGGCTCCATGATGAAACTAATTGTCCTATTTCATGGAGCTGACTGGCTTTTCCAAATGTCCTTTACCGACAAACTGAGAAGCAGTGAAACCAAATGAAAGTTGCTCTTAAAGTTGAGTAAGTTAATATAAATTGAGGTCTGCCGCCTCATGCAGCGAAGGCATTGGCTTCTGTCAGCTTGTTTGCTGAAACTGATTCCCAAAATTCACGTGCAGACTTTTGTTAAATCAACATAGAACTATAACCCACAGGTAAACTGAACAGACACGTGAGTGGTAATTCCTGTGAGGTTTGCCCTTTTTTATTTCATACGAGCCACTTAGTTAATTAACATGTGTATTACCTGTATTATGAAATAAGATTTATTTATTCATTTATTTAGTTTATTTTCTTCAGACACGTTAATATAGCAGACTTCACACCTTCATCATATTTACAACATCAACAACAACATCCGAAAAAACAGGGCAGACGGATAGAAGCCAATAGGCTTGTGAAATTCCCCCAGAATCATCTCTCTCATTAGAATATGTAATCAACAAACTCAGACATTAAATGTTTTCAACCAGCTCATACATTGAATTTTGACAGACGTTCATACCCTTATCCACTTCCAGACATTAGCCTTTTTCCCTAGAGTATTACCATGTTTACATTCTTCCTAGGAACACAAGGTTTGTTAACATCGTGGATAGTCAAAACTAGAAGTTGATCTTGCCAGTGTTCTCCACAAGAATATAATGATCACCTTCACCTCTTTCAGCAGACAGTGTTCATACAAGAATTAACCAGTTTGTTGCAGACACTTTAACAGTTTTACATGGTATTATATTCTGAAAATATATCAGTACGCTCTTTAAAGTCTCAAAGTTAATGTTATCCCATGTTATCACAAATACATATTTTGTTTTGTTGTTTTGTTGTTGTTGGGGGTTTTTTTTGGGGGGGGGGGAGTTTGTTCATTAGTCCATGTTTCTGACATCAATGATGTTGATTTTTTTCAACTGTTCCATGAAATACTTGACGTGTCCAAAATCGTAGAGCTCCCAATATTGAAGTGACTCTGTTGTACTGATCTTTGGTGTAGTAACAATTCTTGTCCGTCTTTATTGCTCATATTTCACCAACTCCTCTGCACGACTGATCACCATTGTTTTCATCTGGTCCGGAGAAAGCCCCTTTGTTTTGATGAAGATCCTGCAGTTGTTTGTCCAGGTGTTGTCGATCAGCCCATTCTTCTTCAGTTGTCGAGCTTTTTTTAGCGATATCAGCATTCTTTTTAGTGAGATTTTCATTAATGTAGACATTTTTTCCTTTCAGTTTGAAGCCTTGTTTCAGAAGAGCTATCTTGTGTTTATGATTGTTTAATTTTATCAGCACTGCAGGTGGTCTCCCACCTCCAGATGGTAATGGATAACATGTCTCAATCTGGTCCAGATCTATAGGTATCTCCAGATCCCTCAGTTGAGAACTCACTTGTTGCTCCAGAGATTCGATGTCAGCACTAGCCACAGCATTTCTGTAATTCCTCGGCTTAATTTTGATTCCAGTGATGATCACATCATTTATGCGAATGCATTGTTCCAAATCATCCATTCTTTGATGTCCCTGTTCCAAGACAACAATTCTTCGGTCTTTTTCATCCATGTCTTTCTGCATTTTCTTCATTTTGACCCTAATTTCTTCCAAGGCGTCTAGCACCGGTTTTAGCTTTTCTTCCAACTTTTTATCGAAGTCCCTCCTTAACTTATCAAAGTTGCTCTTTAACTCACTCTTTAATTCTTTCATAGAGACCATCTGGTCTTTAGTATCCTCTGATTTTCCTTTTCCTTTCAGCATTTTCCGGAGAATAAGTGAGAGTCAGTCTGACGTTCTATTTATGGTCCTGTCTCAACCAATCCCTTTCAGTCCCATACCATGTCTAATAATGATGCTCCACTGAATTCATCCCTCTAACATGTGTAGGAAGCATATGAAAACTTTCATCGTAAGGCCTTCGCCTTCTTATTTTGGAAGGGGGGTATGTGCAAAGAATGGCAATGATATCAATGATGGTAAAACACGTGATCAAGTTTATAGATGTAGAAGTGAAAGCATCAAAGACTGTGTCGGTTGTCGGAAGTCATTGTTGAGAGGAAATACCGATACGGATTTGAAGACTTTGATTTCAGTTCAACACGAATGAAACTGTTGCGGATGTCAGCTTTCATTTAAGAGCCAGCTGTGCTTCAGCTAAAGTTCAAACCGCCACGTCTGCATCGGCGAGGTCTGGCTGGAGGAGCAGGCCGGTGCTGGGACGGCGCTACATCTGCCAGCTAGCTTTTCTAATGTCAGCCTGATGAAGGCTCCGAACCAGTGGGGTGGGATGTTCCTCTACAACCCTCTGCCCTACGGTGGACTGTCATAATTAATATGTTGTTGTATCAAAGTTGAAGCATTTGCCTCCAGAATGTCCCGTGCCCGGCCCCCTTATTGAAGACCTGACCTCCAAGCAGCTGAAGGTTGCGCTACAAACTTGGCACGTCCCCGAGTGAAAACATCTGCTTTCCTCGCAGGCGTGACTGCCACAGCCCCCGGGCCCCGGCTGCCTCCTGCAGCTCAGAGCGAGAGCCCTTCCCCTGTCCTCACACGCTGACCCCCACATTTATAACCCCCCCTGCCACGGCTGAGAACCCCTCAAGCCTTGGGTCCGGGTCTGGACCTCTCCATCACGTCCTTCTCTCCCCACTTGCGTGTAGCAACGTGCCAGTGTGGTCGCTCGACTGCTGAGAGGACTGCTCCTGTCTTGTTATCCCCACATCACACCCTGTCGAGAGGTAAGGAGGAGACGGAGGGGGAGAGGGGAGAGGAGGCATCTGCCCCTCGTTCAAAAAAAGTGGCGACTCTTGGAACGCTGACAGAAGCATCTGTCATCCTCTGCCTTCACACACTCACCTGCTGTCTGAGGGCCTGACTCCTTCTATCTTCCTGCACCTCCTTCTCTCCATGCTCCCGCTCCTCTGATTTTCCCCTGTGATGGTGTGAAGCTCTTTAGAAAGCCTTCATTGTCAGCGGATGGAAGCAAATGTGTCCATTTCCATTAAACACAACTGTTTCGGTTTTATTTCTCACCTTTTTCTTTTCTCTTTTCCTCTTTGACGATAAATAAAACGGCCTCTATGCAGATATGCGTGAGATCGCACTTTTCCAAGTCCTTGCCAAATAAGGCATTATTTATCAACTAATATGGCGATGGCGTTAATGGATGTGCTGACCTGTCTTTTGCGACTACTTTATCATTCTCCAGTGGCACCCCCGTCCATTCCCCAACACGCTGAGGGTTTGCCAGCAGTAAAGGGGAAAGATGCCAATCCGATGTGTATGACACACACACACACACATGAAAAACACACACAAGCTCAAGGACACCATCACTCATTCAAGTGCAGAAAAGGTGCCCTTTCGATGGTACCAGAAAGTAGTGTGAAAAACCCCAAATCCACCGGTTTAGATGGAATTTGATGTAGAAAAATTGGAATATCTGAAAAATGCTCAGATCATATTTCATAGTTTTCTTGATGTAATTATTTTTGAAAATTTACATTGCTTTTCCTATTTATCTGTAAGTATTTTACCATTCTACTCTAAAACAATAAACCAGCTGCAAAATACTTTGTGACTTCAGCTTCCAAATGAAAGTGGTGCCGTAAAAAAGGGATCATTTCCATTTAATATTCAATAGATGTATGAAGTGGCCTGAACTGGAAACGCTCAAGCAAAAAGCATCACCTAATAAATAATACAGTCAGAGACTGCAACATCCCGCGACAATTTTGCCCCCGAAAAATAGTAAGTTGACATTGACCTAATTTTCCCAAGGTGAAGGTCATCATCACATTTTTGTGCCTCTGGCTTCCTGAAAATGTTTCTTTTTGTTTTGCGATTATATCTCATGAGGTTTCAGAGATGTGTACCTACAAAGGTATAAAAGTAAAAACTTGACCGTGACCTATTTTCAAGGTCAAGGTTGTTATGTTATTTTCATCCCCTTGCCTCTTTGAATATAACGCTGTTTGTTTCTTCTTTCTATCTTATCCGGTTCCTGAGATATGTGCAAAAAATTGTACAAAAGTTGAAATTTGACCTTGGGATAATTTTCTCAAGGTCAAGGTCATCATCTCATTTTCATCCCCTTTGCTGCCCGAGTAACGTGCTTTTTCTTTCATCTTTGTATCTGCATCAGCTGATGAACCAGCAACTCTTTCTGCCTGTGATCTCTACTAAATGTTGCTGAACTTGTGAGGATGCCTTTCCTGAATTCTGATGCAGTGGATAGCTAAACACCAGTGATGCTCGTGTTCTTACGACTTATCTTCATGTCTCAGCTGTGCTAACTCGACTTGAATACACTCATCTAGGCCATACGATGAATGCAGTACAAAAACTGAGTCGTTGCTTAAGCTGCTTTTGCTCATATGACGCAAACGTGCCTCATCTCAAAGACACTCTTGTGAACTAGAATCTTGTGAGTCACGGTCAGGAGGCTTCTTTGCTTTTACATAAAGAGACATTTTGTGGGTTTGGGGGTGTTGCATCACAACTAATTTCATCGTGAGTAAATGTGCCTCTATAAAGTAAATGTGCTCTGTCTAATCGATTGTGGGCTCTCAGAGATCTGATGTCGGCACAGCTTTGTGCATGAGAAATAAGTTAATTCGCTCAGCTGACATTTTTTGACGTCATTTTTGAACAAAAATCCCACAACTTGGTGTCAGAGCTGGGATCGTTCCAGTGGATCAGTGCTGAGTCAGGATCAAAGGGACAAACTACGCACTGTCTAAGTCTCGATTCCCAGAGAACCCGACTTCCTCTGGCAAAAAGAGTGGAGTGGGGACTGAAGGGCTTTTCACTTTTTGACCAGACAAGCACTAAAGTAGGAAGTTAACACTGTTCGGATATATTGTGGCTTTTCCCAGTGTTTGTGTGTGTGTGTGTGTGTGTGTGTGTGTGTGTGTGTGTGTGTGTGTGTGTGTGTGTGTGTGTGTGTGTGTGTGTGTGTGTGTGTGTGTGTGTGTGTTTGTGTGTGTGTGTGTGTGTGTGTGTGTGTGTGTGTGCGCGTGTGAGTGTTTGTGTGTGTGTGTGTGTGCGTGCGCGCGCACACGCACACGTGTGCATGTGTGTGAGAAATGCTCCAAAGATGAGAGGCAGCTTAACAAATGAGCTGGGAAGGATAACAGGATTTTGTGGCCCTCTGAGAGTGTTTTGGGATGCTCTGCCAACACCTCATCTTCCGTGGTGAAGGATACACACTCACATCCACAGGCACACACACTGTCATTTCTCTATAGCTCCATCACTGGCCTCTGTTCCAGCAGTATGTTTGAGTAGGAACCCCACTAAGCTGGCTGGGGTCCAACACTGAAGGTCTCTCACCTCACGGGCGCGGCAGGGGGCCTGGTAGCACCTGTGAGTTATTCTTGGGCATGGACCTGGGTTCCACCTTACTTGTCTCCTTTTGTTTTATCCATTTTCCTCTCCTCTCTTCTCCCTCAGCCCCCTCTCTGGGACTCTGTGGCAGATGAGTCTGTCCTTCAACTATCAGTGTCTTCCATTGTCTTTAACACACAGGGTAGACTTGACTACATGAAAGTTTGCTTGCTCATCTGTGTGGCCACAAATGTTGAGGTCACCTTCATGCACCTCCACCATCTGTACTTTTTTATGAGAATAAAGGACCTCAGAACCAGGTGGTTTACTTAAGGAAATATTTGTCTTTTAAATTATTTCTTGTATTAACAGCTGTGAAGAGAACGTTTTGGTGTAGAGCTTGAAACTGAAACAATTAGATGATTAATTGATGAGATGACATACTATAAATAATAATGAACGGCTTATTTAATTTCAACTGTCTACTTCCAGTTTTTCCAGTGTGCAGTTTTGCTGGTTTCGAGCATTATAAGCCACTGAAAATTAAATTTCTTCAGTTTTAGGTGAGGTTCAGATTGTTGTTAATATGCATAAATGGCAATGTGCTTTTCAATAGAAATAAAAAATAAATACATTTTTAATCGAGGAAATAATTGAGCAATCAAACGTTAACTACAATAATACTCATTTCAAGTCTACAAATTAACAGATAAGACAGCATCAATAAATCCAAATACTTGATGAGAAACAATGATGACAGATCCTTAGGAGGGCTGACGCTAAATACCCTATTTTTTTATTAAATAAAATCCAGATAAAGCAGGTTGCAGTTATCTTTGTGGAAGATACATCAAACAAAACTAGACAGCAATCCATCACTTTTGCTGAAATTCCATGTGTTATGTCTCATCCTGCCACTAGAGGTCACTGGATAACCAGTTTAAGCACGGTGAAAAAAAGTCCATACTGTATTTTATACATGTGTTTGTCAATGCTACAACGTTGCAGACCAGTTATGACGCGCTAATCATGAGCAATATATTCTAATTTCATAAATGGACACGATTTATTTAAATTGAATTTGGGATTATAGTGTAACATCGCCAGCGAAGAAGATGTATTTCCGTGACAAGGATGTGCGTGATGTTCATAGTGTTTCAGAAAAGGACCAACATCGGTCCAGATATAAACCTGCATGCTTATGAGAACCGGATCCTACATCGGCCTCAGCATCAGCACCAAACCGATGAGAGGTGCAGCTGCAGACGTCCCACTCTGATCCCATTTTTAGGTGTGGAGGGTCTACGAGTTCCACACTGATAGAATATCCACGGACAGAATATCAAAATTCGGATTCCACGAGTCACATATTTTATAAAGAGAGTGTTACTGGAGGATTCATTCAACTAATGTATGAAACAAACACTGAAAAAATTGTTATTCTGAATGGTAAACAATATGACGAGAGCGCATGCGCAGAAGTCGACGCCCACTCATTCCGGAGAAGTCATCAGACAGAAAGTCTTGACGATCTTTGTAACAACCTGATGCTCTGCATGGTTCATTTTACAAACGCTTACTTTTACTAAATACTATTTTCCGGTTAGTGTTTGGCATAGCTATGAATGGTACTTGAACTTTGAAAAAAAAAAAAAAACATGTAAAATATAGTCCAGTGTTCGACACGTTTAATTCTATCCTTTGATATTAAAAACACAACCCATGGAATAATATGTTGTTAAAATGAACTCCCCCGTCGTTGCGTGAAGTGGTACATTCTGTTGACGTCCTGCGCGGGAGCGGAAAACGTGCATCCGACTCTGAAGGAAAGGACCGCCGTGTGTTCGTATTTGGAACAATAATACAACGATAACACCGAGTCGTCGGTGCCGTTCGGCCTTGTTCTACCCGTTCTCTAGCAGGAGGTGAGAGAAGCGAGTGGTCGCGGCTTCGCTCGTATTAAACAGCTACAGTCTAGCTAGCATGACTGTCAGGTAATTAGACGTCCTGCTAACAGGTTTGTTAACTAGCTATCAGCGACCCCCGTTATTATTGTAGTTAACTGGTTACTAGTCCACGTGGGTGTGGGTGTGGAGCTGGGTTGCTTTGTCAGGCCGATCGTGAGTCACGTTTGAATGAACCGTGGATGTTAACTTCAGGGGGGAGGGACACCGACACGTCCGTCTGTCTAGATGATGAACTCGATCGTTTGACGCGGTGGCAGGATGTGTGTATAAATGGTCGTTATTATTTTGATCGCTTGTCTTTTTCAGCATGGCTCGAGATTGGAAACCTGGAGATTTGATCTTTGCTAAAATGAAGGGCTATCCTCACTGGCCTGCGAGAGTAAGTCTGGACCTTTCACCACAGGCAAAGATGGGAAAACTAGAACCAATGCCGTCACAGACTGCAACATCCCGCGACACCCCCCGAGTTCAAAATTTTACCCTGACCTACTTGCATAGGTCAAAGATCAAAGCTAGTGCTCTGACCTACTGTTGTTGATCAAAGCACCAGCTTTGATCCATGGTCTTACTCACACTGGTCTTCTCCCTCATCTTTCCAATCTTATCCAGAGTGTACAAAAGTTGAAATTTGACCTTCACCTAGTTTTCTCAAGGTCAAGGTCATCACCTCATGTTCATCCCCTTTGCTGCCTGATGTGCTTTTTGTTACATCATTCTATCTGCAACGATTGCGAAGATATTTGGTGGACTAACGGACAAACACTGTCAATTACTATACATCACTACTTTGAAGCGGGATTTAAAAAAAAACAGCATTTCAGATTGTTTTAATTGAAATTGCAAATGCATGCACCCATCAATCAAAACACAACAACTAAACCACAGGCGCACACAACCGCTGATCTGAGGGAAATGATTGTTTACTTTTTGAATGAGTTTTTGTTGTTTTCTACTGTGAGTAAACAACACTTGTTTGTTCATTCCTCCTCCAGATCGATGAAGTCCCCGATGGCGCTGTGAAGCTGTCCAATATCAAGTTCCCCATCTTTTTTTTCGGCACCCATGAAACGTTTGTAACTTACAGCAAACAGACTTTATGTCCTTTGTCTGATGGTTTTGTGTGAAATAATCATTAGTGCTTCACTCAGAGGTTACTGCAGGTGAACTTCACCTGTTGATATGTGGTCAGCATGAACAGTTTTATCGTTGTATTTTTATTTAATTCCTGAGTTTGCCTTAGTCAGATGTATGAAACATGCATTGTTTTTATCCAAACAGTGCATTTCTTGGACCCAAAGATATTTATCCCTACCAGCCCAACAAAGAGAAGTATGCAAAGCCCAACAAGAGGAAAGGCTTCAATGAAGGATTGTGGGAGATTGAGAACAACCCGAAGGTTGATCTGACGGCACCAAAGGTAATTATTCAAATTTGATTCATGATAAGTCCTGTCCTATGTGCATAACTGCAGCTTAGTGGTTATCAGGTTTCATTAAAATCAGAATGTTTCCTCTGTTTAAAGCCGGTGGCCCCAGAGACTCTGACTGAAAAAGATACAGACGGCAGCCCAGAAGGGGAAGAGGAAACGGATGACAAAGGGATCAAATCCAAAGTAAGTTTTTGCCATCTATAGAAAATATGCACATAACCACTTCACTGCTTTGACATGCTACTGGTGTGTCTCTGTGTTGTCAGCTTCTTCCTTCTTTTGCTGTGTTTTCTCTGATCTGTAAAGTCATTTGTGATTAACGCTGAATTCGGCACAGACGATATCTGTCAGATCGATGGTGTCATCTTGTCTCGATCAGTTATTTACACTTGTGTACCAAGTGGCGCTTGTGGAACAGGAGGACACTCGCTAACTTTTTTCCTTTTCAAGACTCGTTTTACCCCACCACGCTGCGTCCTATGCTGTGTCTTGGGTGCATTCAGGTTCCAGGAAGTGAGGCTGAGCAGGAGGAGGAGGAGGAGGAGGAGGAGGATGAAGGGTCTCTGATCTCTGAGCAGGGTCCTCAGAACCAGGATGTACGTACTTTGCATGCTGGGATCCCATAAATAGGTGCAGGTCACCTCGTCCCATTTCCACTGGAAAGCATGCAAACACTGGTGTCTTTTTTTAATCGGTGGCTTGTTTCTGCGCTCTTCCTGGTGGCCAAAAACATGCTGGTACCGGATCAGGATCAGGGTGAGGTTTGCCATGATAATGTGGTGATGGCTGATTTAACAGATTGATTTGAGAAGGCTGTCCACGTGTGTCGCCATTAAAAATAATTTATTTACGAGGTATTGGGTAAGCACAGCTGGGTCTGGATCAAAGCGGTTGTATCAGTGACAGTGTGTGATGCTGGCTAAAATTAGAAAGCAAGTTTTCTTTTCCTCTGAGGCCATCCTGGGTTGGGTTAATGCTTTTCCTGTCTTTCCCTGTCTGTGCATCCAACAAAGCCCCGGTAGTTGATGTACTTTTATTTTTGCATGGCTGTCTGTGTGCTCTTGAGAAAGGTAAGTTTTACCTCAGTTTACGTCTAGAAAGAGTTTTTTATTATTTTATTTTTTTATGATTCCTCACTATGCGTATCCAAAGAATTGGTATAAATACCTGGAACCTTATGTTTCCATAAAGGAAATGGATGTGACTCGCAGCTTGTAAGGTAGTAACGTTAATTGTGAATGGCAAAGATTTCAGAAAAAAAAATCCAAAATGTATTAAATTATTAGTATTTATTGGTTTCCTGTGTCTTTTCAAGCACATTAAATTTTAATAAGCACACTTTTTTTTACATACAGTATAAGTTTCTTATGTCCTTAAATGGACCATTAAAAACCTCAGGTATAAGAAAGATAACAAACATGAAAGTAGGACTTTGTTTGCTAATTTTGGAGATCGCTCATTCTTCAAGTCATTGGTGTTTGTGTGTGTGTGGGTGTGTGTAATGCGGACACAGCTTTTTGATGTGATGGACAGAAAAAAATGCATAAATGCAAAAATACCTTTGTCCACTAGATGGTGCTATTTTACTTAAAAAGTAATATAGTAGTCTGGATTATAAAGTAACATACAATCATCCAATAACTTAATAAATGCATATTTGTCCACTTATATGTCTGCCTTCCAGTTTTGAGCAGCTGTGTGTTCATCTAAAGAGAATTCAACTAAAAGTCTTTATGTGAATTATAATGTAATTAACAAAATGTGTCAATTTAGGGCTCAGCACAGCAGGAATCAGCAGAAGTTTCCAAACCCAAGAGAGGAAGAAAGAAAAAGGTCAGTGGGATTCATTACTGCATTCATATTGAAGTCTTTTTTTTAATTGTATGAAATATTTTATGTCATCTTTTTTGGGGGGGGGGTTTAAGAGTGATGTTCAGCAAGAAACTGAAAAAGACAATGCTCCCACTAGTCCTGCCAGCCCCACAGGTAGGAAGTAATCATGAGATTCTTACCTAGATAACTTTCATTACTTTATTGTAAACCTGTTAAACATTTGATCTTTTATTGCATAAAGCTGTGAGTCTGATTGACAGTGTCTGTATTTTTGTGTATTTCAGCTGCAGAGGGTCCAAAACGGAGAGGCAGGAAACCCAAAAGCGAGAAGTTACTTTTGCTTCAGCAGCAGGAGCAGCAAGGCTCAGGAAGTGAAATGTAAATACATTGAAATGAGCACTACACACACACACGCATACGGATGGCATGTGTTTTGAAGCTATTTGCTGTAAATTAGGATGCTGGGAGAGCTAAATAAAGATTAACAGTATTTGAAAGATCCACTCACTGCCATGGAAGTATCATCAGGTTGAACCTACGTCCAGCTGGTTACTATTTGAACTCCATGCTGCAAGTTTGAACAGCCTACATTTCTCTCATTTAGGGACAGTGCGGAGTCCGACAGAAAGAGAAAGAGAACAGCGGAGGACAAGTCCAAGAGTGGAGAGGAGGAGAAGAGAAAGAAGGAGGACAGTAAAGGAAAGGACTCAGAGGCCAAGGAGCCTGAATCTAAGAAGAAGAAACAGTCCAAGGACGGTACCTCTTCAGGCTCTGACGATGAAGAGGCAGGTGTTCGGTCCTCGCAGGTGTCTCCACAGGTGGAATCCGGTGGTGTGGAACGTGATTTTTACTTCTGTTGTTCTCAGAAAAACAAAGGCAGAAAGAAACACCCAAACCCAGACGGGGACAAAGACATGCGGCGGCGGAAAGCAGATGAATTAAGGGAGTGAGTACACGTGATTTACAGCTCCAGAAAAATAAATAGTTTCATAATTAATAAATGTTAAACGTTAGGAATGTCAGAGGTTACAGAAGAGGAACTGATGTCTGTCTGACTTCTGGGGCTTTTTTTTGTTTTGTAGGTCAAACAAAGATGATGGGAAGAAAAATGAGGAGAGGACAGGAGTCAAGAAAAAGGGTGAGTGTTATTGGTGAACTGTGTGTGCTGTGTTGGAAATGACATCGCGTTATGTTTGTGGTGTGTCGCCATGGAGACCAGCTGCACCAGCTGATGAATCGTAGTCAGGGGGATAAAGCAGAGCTTTAAATCCTGCCTTGCCGCCGCCGGATGTGGATTTAAAACTTGCCTGCTTGTTGTTGTTTTTGTTTTTTAAAAACTGGTACAATCAAGCTTTAGTCAAACATGAGGTTCAGAGATTGGACAAGACTTCTATAAATACATATCATCCACACACAAGGGTCAGGGGTGAAAAAGTCAGAGAAACTTCTGTCAACAAACATTTCTTTCAGAGCAGCTTTTTTTCATGTCGGTTATTACTGAGTTGTAAAGATCCGTATCTTGAAACTGAAAAACCACATTTACTTCAAATTCAGTTAGGTAATTTTCTTTACAAAAATATGGCCGTATTTCCTCTCCTCAGAAGTATCCACCGACTTGAGGCTCCAGAGGCTCCACAGCGAAATCAAGATTTCACTGAAAATCGACAATGCTGTAAGTTGGGTTAATTCTCTTATTTCATACACATTCTCTCATGTTTGCTGATTTTCAAGCATTGGATTAAAAAAGCTGCTCGGATTCTGCATTGTGCTTGCACATTTCATCAAAATATTCATATTCTTCTAGCATCTCTGAATCTCCTCTTGCCAGGAGTCTTCATGATACGATTATATTGGAAAGTGACCGTAAATAATTGGCTGCCGAAACGTCACGCCTCACTTCCTTGATTGTTTTTCTGCCCTTGGTGTTCCCACCTGTTTAGGACATAAAGAAGTGTTTGGATGCGTTGGATGAGATCAGCACCCTCCAAGTCACCACCCAGCACCTCCAGAAGCACAGCGAGCTCATCGCCACGCTCAAAAAGGTAAACGGACTCCGTCAGAATCAAACCCCCCGAACTGCATCATGATGCGCTTCAAGCACAAATGTTTGTTTTTTTTCTCCATCTTCTAGATTCGCAGATTCAAGGCCAGCCAGGACATCATGGACAAGGCCACCATGTTGTATAACAAGTTTAAGAGCATGTTCCTGGTGGGAGAAGGCGACTGCGTGCTCAGCCAGGTGCTCAACAAGTCTTTGGCTGAGCAGCGGCAGCACGAGGAAGCCAAGAAAGGAGCGCTGAAGAGAGTGGAGCAAGCCAAGGAAAACAACTCAGGTGTCCTTCGTGTCGTTATTCGTGTTTGCCGCATCGTTTAAAATGAAGTGGACATTACTGGTTTGCTCAAATGGCCTCATTCTGGCTCCAACACAGATCTGCACACACAGGCAAATATTCTTCAAAACTGCAGCGAGCACAGAAAAATAAATTTGTACATAAAGTTAATCAGAAGCTGATTCTGCCCTGCTTTATAAAGATATTGCCTGTCATTGGATGTTCTGGTCATTTGCTCTGTGTTTTGGCAACGAGACAAGCTTGTAGTAGTTCTGTTTAAGACAGATATTTATTCCGACTTCTCTTTTTGTGCACAAATCATGACTATCATCCACGGTTTTTTGAATAACAAGTCACACACACCTCATTTTGGCGCCGCCTGATTGGTCTATTTCCGATTTTTTTAAGCTTCTTTCACATTAAGTTATTCGCTTCACCTGGAGTAGGCTGCAGATTATCATTTATACACGATAAAGATTATTACAATGTTTGAATGCAAACGTTAAATGAACGTCTCGAGACGTTTAAAGGATAAGTAATCCATAATAGTGTCCAGCCAACCTTTACTTCATTGATTCACTAAAACATAATATCTGCTGGTAGCTGAAATGCTGGTGCGGCCGATGATGAGGCTGTGTCATAAGACAGGTCTGCTGCTTGTTGCTAAATCAATTTGAACCAGCTGGGTCATATTTGAAACCTAATAAAAGGAAAAGAGACATTGAAGCCTTCAGTTTCTTCTGTCCTTTGGAGGAGGACCTCATAGAGTATCTGTGGTCGATGTTCTCAGTAGACGCTTTATGCTCTGTAATCAGACGTCTGCAGCCGGATATTTTCCCCACTGATTCTCTCAATCGATGTACTGATTTTGACCAATCTGTGAAAGGTCTGTTTGTAGAGCAAGGCATGCCAAATGAATGTAAAATTGTGTTAATGCCAGTAAGGCCTGGGCCCTGACATGTGTCATCACATGGTCCTGTGGGTTCTCCTCTGCGGTGGTTCAGGGTGTGGTGTGATGCTCCCTATGACTAGTTCTGTGTTTCTTTTTGTACCGCCTGAAGACAACCTGTCAAATGGTGAGATCAGCCCGGAGGAGAAGAACCAGGAACCTGAGAGAGAGAAGCTTCTTGAGGACACCTCAGCAGGAGAAAACTCCAGGTACTTCTCACCTATTAATCACCATTTGTTTGGCTGTGATGTAGATGATTTAACTCTTAAGTCACTCCTGCTGGTTCTTTTTGAATGAAGTGGCCCAAAACCTCAGGAAGAGTCGGCTTGAGAGTCCCAGCCGGAAGAAGAGACGATGTCTGCTGCTGTTCTCACACCTTTGTCCAACCCTGACTGACGAGTTCTCTCCAATCATTCCTTTATGTCTGGTAGCAATTAGAAGTTTGTCATTTGCTCAAGTTTCCATACGCAGGACCCTCCCCCTACTGATAACATGACTGCATATTTTATTTTTTTACTCTTAAAACTTCATCTTCAGGACTGCTTTGTCTCACAATTATGTCTCCACTACAAAAAGGCCAAGAATTGACAAATCTGGCTCACTGAATATAGGTGTTACACTTTTTTTTTTAATTAGTACTTTGCTCATACGTTTCTTCGGATGTGCAGTGATTTAGTTCTGGTTTGTGTTTATCACACTTCTGTAGAAGTTTGTTCACCCAGAGGAAAATCTAAGGATTAATAATAAACCATCTGTTTTAAAGTCCTTTTTAACATAGATGTAAATAAGAGTATTTTTGTGCCTGTGATGACATGTTTCAGAATAATAAAGTAGTACATAGACCAAAGTCATTCTTTTGTGTCTGTACGTGTTTATATTTTCATTCTTTAAATGCTAATTTTAAAGGTTATTACTGGTACTTCCATTAAAGAAGTTATGTCATCAGTTCGGCTTGATTGATCGCTGGATTATGCCAAAACTAGACTTCTGAACAAAATTCCTCAATCAGTCCTACTCACCAAAATGTACTCACCTCTTGGGTATTATATTATAAGGTCTATCCTTGGTGAAAAGTTATGCAAACCCATCCAATAGTTTTTTGCCATAAGTCTCAGAATTGAATTTTTCCCCCTGTACTGTATAATATTTGAATTTTTATTTTATTTTATCTTTTTTTGAGGTCCACTGAAGGTTCTGAACTACTTCACTGAAATCAGATCAGGAACATTAAATCATTTTGTTGCATTTTACCTTTTAGAAAATGAATAAGACGATACAGGGAAGTTAAATTATTTCCCATTACACATTTATTTCAAACAAAAGGATTAAACCAGAACAACTTCAAGAAAGATTGTAAGTAAAATGTTTCTCAAATGTAGAACATTTCTTACTGAAATATAAAACTTCACTGTATTATACAGCACTGAAATCTTCCAACTCAGCAGCTCACTGAACAAGAAGCATTAGTTAAATGCACCGTGGTCCACATACGGAAAGGCCAGGAAATCCCCCAGCTTGTTTCCATGACTGTCATAGTGGAGCATCCGGAAACACTTGTCACAGAACAGACACGGATCACTGGGAGCAAACCGGTCGTTGGTAGTGAACCATCTGGAGACAGAGAAGGGGACGCTCAGCTTCTGCTTGGCTTCATGTCAAACCAGCTGAAGCACTGCTGAGTCCACTCACCTTCCGATGAAGACGTGACAAACGGCACACTTCTGCGTGGATACCCGGTCCTTGTGTGTCATGAGTGGATACAGCTTCTTGTTCAAGCAGTCGTTCTCATGGGCCAGTCTGGAGACAATGAAGGAGAAGGATGAAAACAGAACCTCTGTCTGGCCTTCGTCATACGGGAAGCTGCAATCATGTGTGGTTACTCTTCACAGAGATAAATCGGCACTTAGGCTCATGCAACTACGTATTACGCATTTCAGGGGACGCCAAAATCAAATTAGCACCCGCGTCATCTGTGTGCAGCCAGTTCCTGTCTGACAATGGAATGCTTCATCCTGAAAGATTGTAGTACAAACGAAAAGTGCTGTTAAAAAGAGAAAATCACAGCTTGTGATCATTTGAACCACTGTTTATAATTGCACAGTAGTTTATTAAGGTACGTAGCGACAAGGACCTGAGTCAGTGAGATCAATCACATGAATGAAAACACCCACGAGCAGAAGCTACAACAGAGAATGTGATGATGCATGTGATTGTTCTCAATTGGGTCAATTAGTCCTTTGCCACTGCGAAGTTTTTACAAACGGAAAACATAGATAGATATATACTTTAATAATCCCGGAGGAAATTGCACTAACATGATCTTCAAGAAAAAACCACTGTCACGTAGATTCTTAGTTTGATCAGACGCAGACTTTTGTGAATTCTTATTTTGAATTTGGTGTTTAATGATCCAGATTTATTCATGTATTTGATACTGTGACTCGGCAGTGACCCATCAGAAACTTAAGCTTCATTTCTTTCAGTGTTAAAATAATATTCGTGATAAAAGACAATCGATTGGCTGTTTCCTCAGATCTGCCTTCAAAAATGTGTTCCGCTTGACCTTCTGACGAGACATTCTGAAAGCTTTGACATAATATTTTTTTTTCCTATTAGTTGTTGCAGCTTCGTAATTTTCCAAAAAAGATTGAAGGCGTGACGCGGCGTGCCAGCAGCAAACCCTTCCAAAAGATTTGTCTTTGCAAAATTGATTGATTACTATAGGAATTATGGAATCATACTCCCTGGTACTTCTAATTTGAGTTTTTCGGTGGGGATATTTTACTTCTATCTAGTTCGGTTGCATTCTTTGACGTTTAATCTACACTTTTGCAAATCCAGTTTTCTTTGTGAAATAAAAATAAACAAGTATCACTAACCTGATGTCTGTGATGATGACAAGATGTTCACAGTCTCCCTGATGACAGTAGAGGTATGGGAAACCCACTTTAACAGTCAGATCCGCAAACTTTGTGTGCTCCATGTCAGCCTGGCTGAAAGTCGGGAAGTTGCGGGTCTTCGCCCATTCGATGATGGTCCTGTATAATAAACACACAGAAGGTATGTCAACATAATGTCCTCTGGAATTCATGCATGTTCACTTTCAAGTTCTACATCAAAGTTTTCCCAGCAAAACTAAGGAGGAAGTAGGTGAGAAATCCACCATAATGATCATTATCCTCTTTCAATTTTTCATTTGTAATGATAAATATTAGCTAAAAAAGACTGAATGTGCCACTTTTCAGTTTGTCCAAGCAACAATGCTAAAAAAAAAAAGTAATGTTTTAAATTGATGGCTGAAGCATAATTGCTTAGCTTAGAATTAATGGCCTGCACTAAAATGTAACACCTGGATGTATGGTCTGATTGTGCATTAGACACACTGTGTGGAGAACTTAAAAAAAAAAAATACTGAAAATGAAGCCATGTAAAGACGTACATGCTGATGTCCCGACACTCTGGGAATCGCATGTCTCTGTAGAAAACGCCCTCGAAGAAAAAGAAAGCCGACTTGAAATGATCCTGAAATACAAAATATGAGATTATTTCATTTCGTACACTCGCAGAACATGACTGAACCGCAAAACACAGGATTCATCCATCCATGTTTTTGTAGACACGATGACTGTAAATGGATTCATTTAGGTGTGCAGTCACAGTAAATACACAGAACCCACATACTCATTGGGTGTGCAGTGACACAAAGCAAATATGTTCAGACCTCCTGGATCAGGGGATTTGTAAATCTCTGTACGTGTCCTTACTTTGCTGATGAAGTCTGGAACCATGTCTGGCGTATTGCTAAACTCTCCACACACTTGCAGGTCGCTGACACAACAGATGCCATCCCTAAGATCTGCCAAGCTGTGAGAGCCCGTCATTAGGAGAGTCATGTGGGGTCTGATGTGGATAAACTGGGGAGGGGGGGAATGGTAAGGAAATCTCAGCTGCACTGAAAACACTGTACTAATGGAAAAAACTTGTAGACTTTGAGGTTCTGGGCGAGAAGCTCACTTTCTCAATGATAGCTGGGTAGTAGACGTTGATCGATAAAATGATCTCTCCTTCAGGGATCATATCATCCTCTGACTCTGGTTTCCCAACAACAATCAGACGATCCTAGAGACCAAACACACACATACAGAGAAGAGATGCATGACAAATTACATGGGTTTTGCACATATTCATAAACACACGTAACTGTAGGCAACTAAACTATTCCAGCGGGTGGATCTTGAGTGACGCACCAGTTCATCTGCGTAGCGATCATGTCGACTCTTTTTGATTCTTTTTGAAGATTTGTAATCCTGTTTCTTTTTTCTTTGTCTGCACAGAAAAGAAAAAGGAGGGCATCGAACTTGTTCCCATGCTGCTGTTTTGTCCGTGGCACAACATTAATGATAGAAAGTGAAGGGAAGAGTCATACATTAGTGTTCTCAAAGTTGCATCTGGAGGTACAACATCGGGGTCAGGCTGCTGATCTTCAGGATGGCAAAGGAGCGAATCAGGACTTAAAAAAAGGAAACAGTCATGTCAGTAGTCGGCAAACATGTCAAAAACTGGAACGAGTCAACACAGTTTATACTTTATAGATATCTTTATAGATGTACTGTACTTTATAGATATCCTGCTCTGGAATCTTTATGGTTTTATAGTTTCTACAGTATTTTTATAAATCTATTATCTCATTTTACATACTTGTTTTCAAAGTGGTGATGTATTGTGATTGACAGTGTTCGTGTGTTTGTCCGTCCGTTAGTATGTCCACCAAATATCTTCAGATTCCAGATAGAAAGATTAAACAAAAAAGCATGTTACTCGGGCAGCAAAGGGGATGGAATTGAGATGATGATCTTGACCTTGAGAAAACTAGGTCAAGGTCAAATTTCAACTTTTGTTAGGAACTGGATATAGATAGAAAGACCAGAAAGACGAGGGAGAAGGCCAGTGTGAGTAAGACCATAGATCAAAGAAAGTGCTTTGCCCTACCCTATGCACAAGCTTTGATCTATGGGCAAGGCTAGTGTAAAGCTTTGACCTACCCAAAAAGGTCAAAGCTATACAGGTACTAGTTTTTGCACCAATATTGTGCTTGTATTACTGCTGCTCTAAGTACCTTCAATTACCCCTTGATGGACAAATTAAGTTTTTGGAAATTAATTGAATACACTGAAATTTTAAAATTCTATTGCAAAAATATCAGATAAAAGTGTCTTGGTTGGAGAAGCAGAATGTTGTGGAGGCTGAAACAAATAGCCTAGCAAACACAGCCTAGCAAACACACGATTAGCCGCGTACCTGCAGACGGCTTTCAGTTCGTTCATGGTCTCCTCACTGATGCCCATGTCGTTCGCAAAGTGAGCGTTAAACGTTTCGTCGTCCTCCCGCCGGTAGGAATAGTCGCTCGGCTCCAGCCTCTTCAGCCACTCGTCCCTGAAAGAACCGACATGAAACGGTTTGCTATTAACGCCAAGGTATTCGTAGTCGGGGATGTTAGCTTCGCTATCTGTTGACATACTGCTTTCCGCCATTTTTTTTGGTCTGACTTGCGCAGTGGATGATGGGTAATGTAGTTTTTACGACAAGCGACAAGGCTCATTCGGGGTAAAAACTTTTGTGGTTTTTCTTTGTTTTATTTTCCTAAATTGAATAAATATACTGTAGTGACGCTTTGATTTCTAGCATGACTGTAAGCCTCTTTTCTCAAAGTGTACAAAATGCTTATAAAATATTTGGACCTGTGATCCATATGATCAAAGCTAATGTGAAAAAGAAAAGACGTTTAGTAAATAAGTTAGATCGACTTGATGCTCATATTTCATGTGGAGAACAGGGATCAAACGAATTTATCATTTATTTATCAAACGTTCATTACGAAAAAGGGAAAAAACCAATTCTGCAGCAACAGGAGAAATAAAAAAAACCCCCACCATGAAGTAATTTGTTAGGGAAGGACGTCAGATGAAAGCGGAAAACCAAAGTGGCAACCCGGCATGAGAGAAGTCCGGCGTTGATCTGTTGGTGTGTAAGGAATTTAGACACTGTAATTAGTCACTATTGGGATGAGTTTCCCTTGTGCGTGACTGTTACCAAACATAATCAACTAAGGAGCATATAAAATAAAATTAATCATATTTCTGTGTATGAACGTTACAAGAAATTGATGCTCCATTCTAGTGAGACGTTAGGAATTATCAAAAAAGAGATTTATCCTCTAACCCTTCCAGATGATTTAAAGTAAACCGAATTACCATCTTAAAGCAAAGACCCTTTCTTAAATTATAGGAGAGAGGGAAATGTGCAACAAAATCTTTCCCCCCTGATCCATTGATCCTCATCATCTCATGATCCTCAGATGAATCGTGTGATCTCCATTGATTCTCTAGGTTAACTATCAATGGAAATTGTTTTTTAAAAATCTAGTACAATAGATGAGAATAATCAACAAAAGGGGTCATTTTAATTTTAAAAAGTAAACAATTTTTTATTCAAGGGGAGCAAAGCTAATTAAAAGTTCAATGGCTTTATTCAAACAGGCATTCTTGATCATGTCCTGATGCTACAAAATCTGTTTTAGCGATGGTGAAATTCAGTATACTAAGTTCCATTCATATTTTTTTGTGATGAATTATGTAGGCCAATCATGCTTTCATTGGAACAACATCTTAATTTTATTCATGGATTTAGATTACATAGTTCTATTATTGTATCTTCAAGTTGATTTCGGGGAACGACAGTTCTAGAACTGGGTGAACTACTTAAACCTTTTCACTACCGAGAGACTGACACACCTCATTGTCTATTCATCAGAGAGAGAGCAGACATGGAGAAAGTCCAAAAAAACAACAACTTCACATTAGTAAATAGACCGAGAAGCAGAAACCGATTCCAAAAATTCTATTTTTTTCTGCCTTACATCAACAGTTTGAGAATACTGTATTATTTTATTGTAAAGTAAAAATATAAGGATCTTGACCTACATTTTTTTTTAACTAATTTTAAACACACACCCGGTCTGTGTGTATGTAATTGGCTCACTGCGCGCCTAAATCGGTTATATCCATATCCACTCCCGATTACGTTACTTTTGAATTGAATGACGTTTTGACAGCCCGCATGGCCCTTTGGTGAATGCAGAAGAAAATGAGGTTCAACGTGTCATGAAAAAGTTGCTCACAGTGCAAGACTGTCAGCTGGAGAGGAGTAAACTATCTGTAAATAACCGTAGTGCGATAAAGATAAGGAGATATTTGTGGGCTGGTCCTGCGAACCTCGGCTCCTCCTGTCGCGTTTCATTATAAATTTCGTGAGATGCAGAATTAGTGTCGTACTTGGAAGACGGTAAAGTCCTGCAATAACACGGGCAGCATAGTACCTGAGAAGGAAAGACATCAGAGAGACATCAGTCTGCTTCAAAGTGACACTAAGAATGGGGACTGTTGAAAAATCACTACAACAGGTAAGTTTGGGGAACTTTTTTTTCTCTCTCTCTCTCTGCAGTTTCCTTTTGAATGAAATGAATGTGTGATTTTAAGTTTAAGGGCATTTCTAAATTTAGATGATTTGGACATGTTGATTTCGACTAAACTTAATGAGTTCTCCACTCAGTGGATGAATCAAGAAACGAAATCAGCTTCACCTGTTTTGTTTTTTCAACTCTCTTTCAGGTGGATCTCAGCAATTCCAGTGAGGATGCAATGTAAGTCTATTTGTCTGTTAATGCAGAGGTAACTGGCATGTGACAATAATTACAATATTGCATGCATTATATTCTTTTGGAGAACACTGGCAAGGTCAACTTCTTGTTTTGACTATCCATGATGTTAACAAACCTTGTGTTCCTAGGAAGAATACGAACATGGTTATGCTGTAGATTATATCAGGGACAAAGGCTAATACTGTATCTGGAAGTGGCTAAGGGTATGAACGCCGGTCAAAATGCCATGTATGAACTGGCTGAAAACATTTAATGTCTGAATTGGCTACAACATATTGTAATGAGAGAGATGTTTGTTGATTCTGGGGGAGGGGACTTTCACAAGCCTATTGGCTTCCA
The DNA here is from genome assembly GCF_040054535.1 of Antennarius striatus. Lineage (NCBI taxonomy): Eukaryota > Metazoa > Chordata > Actinopteri > Lophiiformes > Antennariidae > Antennarius > Antennarius striatus. Next base: position 6,166,708 of record NC_090783.1, read on the forward strand.
CCCATCAGCCCTTTATTTTTTAGATGTTGTTGATGTTGTAAATGTGACGAAGGTGTGAAGTCTTTAATATTAGCATTTTATAAAAAATAAGAAAATTAAAATGTATGGTTTTCAATGCTTTCAAACAGCATTAATGTCAAGAATGCTTGAAACAAAGTCAGACTTTGTTATTTTGTTTGTTTGCTTGACCCATAAATACTAATAGTTACACAAGATTATGAAGCTGTAGGGCAAACTGAACTTCTTTGTTTTGACTTTCTTGAAATTTTCTTGGCTTGATATCTGACACGTGTTTTACATCTGCAATAGGCTTTCAGTGGCTCATATTGATGACACCGTGACAGAATGCTGCATCACAATCAGCCATTGCATGTCACTGCCAAAGAATCGAGAACAAAAGTCTAACCAGTCACATTTGTTCAAACAGCCATCGAGCAAGCTAAAAAGGCACTAAAATAAAAATAGCATAATTGGGTTGCAACACTTTTCATTCACAGTCAAGTTGCACAGTGGATAGAGCTGTTGCCTCACAGCATCCTTGGTTTGATTCCACCTGAGTTTGTATGTTTTCCTTGTGTTCCATCCAGGTCCTTTGGCTTCATGCCACCACCAAAAACATTTAATTTCAACACTTTTTGAAAATTTTGTTGTTCAGTTACCTAGTCCTTTGATTACACTACAAACGCTGGGCTAGCTAGCACTGTGTCAAAGAATGCACTAAACATGACCCAGACTGATTTATCTGATTAATTTTTAAAAAAATACTGTAACAATCAATAATTTGATTTGTTCCAGTACTACAGGAGATTCACTCACAATTCTGAAGGACTCAGGACAATGTTACCACTGTTTCATTCAGGTCACGTAGAACGGATTTGGAGAATGCATTGAAGGATTGCACTGCTGCCCTTGAACTCTTCCTGACCAACAAGTTTTCAGACGCTCTGACTCTCTTAAAACCCTGGTGAGTTACCAACCATTACATTCTCCACCACTCTGTCACTATTTAAAATACCATCACAGTTACGTAATTACATTTGTCCTACTCAGGAAAAGTGAGAGCATGTACCACGCGGTGGGCTACAGCAGTATCTTGGTGATGCAGGCTGGGATGACGTTTGATCCAAAGGACATGGAGGATGCGATGACATCGCTGGGTGAATCCCTGCAGACATGCCAAAGGTTTCAATAATTTGAAGTTTAAAATGTTTAAAACAATCAACAATGTGTGAATTCAATGACTACCTCTTCTTCAAGTGTTGAGTTGCAGTCCCTCTAAATTTATCACTATGTATAATCTTAGATTTCGCAAAAAAGTTGGAATAATTGAGACCATAACCAGCTTGTGGTATCGGACACCAGCTGAGAAGCCCACAGAGGGTAAGTGAGGCGCTGCTGCAGCCTCTCGACTTCACTTCAATGAGGAAATGTTGAGAAAATGATTAACAAATTAAAATGCAGCTGAACTTGTAAAATATTCAGTATTCAGATTGCCAGATTGCTGCTTCATATTTCTTTGTGATGTTTTTGTTTGTTTTTTAACCCTGTGTGCGATGTTCTTGTCAACAGTCGAGATGCATGCAGAGCTCTGCTACGCTGAAGCTCTCATGCAGAAAGCAGTACTTACATTCCTGGATGAGAGCATCATTAGCTTTATCAAAGGAGGGATGAGAATACGAAACAGCTACCTGATTTACAAGTAAGAACATAAAAGGATGTTGTTGAAGACATAATGCTGAGGGCAAATTGGAGAAACATTATATTTAATATGACATGTTGTCGCCCCTACCAGGGACTGTCAGGCTTTTGCAAATATGACAAAAGACATGGAGGAGCAGAGGCCCACATATGTTCATTTTAGGGGTGGCGTCAACATGGGCATTGGATCATTTAACTTGGTGAGATGTAAAAAAAAAAGAAAAAGCAATTACATCCCATTTTATAGCCAGGTTGTATGTACAGACTTTGACTTCTACTGCAGACATCTTGCTGTGGACATAAAAGGCCAATGAAACACCAGAATGAAAACATTTTTACCATTAATTATTATATTTTCCCTTTTCTTTTCCAGATGCTGTCTCTGTTTCCATCCAGAGTCCTCAGGCTGATGGAGTTTTTGGGCTTCTCTGGGGATAGGGTAGGCACAAATCAGTTTATTTACAAAGATGGAATCCATTTCCTCTTTCAATAAAACTCCTAATACTGGTTGTAGTAAGGCTGTTTTTTTTGTGACGTCACTGGTATGACAGGAAATCGGTTTGTCTGAGTTGAGATGGGGAGCATCCAGCAACAGCCTGCGCTCCATCCTCAGCACCATGACCCTGTTAATGTTTCATCTCTACATTACAGTGATTCTGGGTGAGAAAACTGCTGCTTGTCTTTCATTTAATTGCTTCTTTGTTTTTCAATAAACAACTGTTTAAACTCTGTGTAGGTATTTTCAATACTGTAGATATAAATTACTTCCATCTTCCTTTGGTAGGTACCGGTGAAGGGAACCTTGCTGAGGCTGAGGCGCTGCTGGAGCCTTACACTGAAAGATTCCCAAATGTAAACAGTGTTTCATTTTCATTTTTGTTGATACTGATGGAAAATGTTTATTTTTTGGGTTTTTTTTCCTGTTTTGTTTTTCCTCTTTTTTGGCACCCTTCAGTGAAGCTTAATTATTCTAAATTTGTTTTTATCTTATCCACAGGGGGCCCTCATGCTTTTCTATACTGCAAGAATTGCTTTGCTCAAGGGGAACTTCACATTCGTGAGTACTGTTCTAATAATCAGCCTACAGCAGCTTGGTGATTTACAGTCTCTGCTCTTTTATTGTTATTCTAAAAGAAAACTATAAATCTATTATATTCTGTCTCTCCACAGGCTCAGGAGAAGTTTCTGGTGTGTATTGCAGCGCAGCAGGAGTGGCGTCAGATTCACCACCTGTGTTACTGGGAGCTGATGTGGGCTTACTCCTTTGAGCTGAACTGGAAGGAGGCGTATCGATATGCTGACCTGCTCTGCAAAGAGAGCAAGTGGTCACAGGTAACTTGTGCAACATTTGTGTGTATGTGTGTGTTTACCTCTTGTGACTGATTACGCGGCCGTCTTGTAGGCCGTCTATGTTTTCCAGAAAGCTGCCATCTTGAGCATGCTACCAGAGGAAGAAGTGAATAAACTGGGAGAAAATGTGGTAGAATTATTCAGGTGTGCTCAAAAATATGACTGTCATTGCACACAGATTGTTACCAGTATGTTGTCACGATGGAGTAACTGTGCATCCTGTGGTTTTGAAGGCAAGTGGATGATCTCAGACTGAGGATCGCTGGAAAATCGATTCCGACAGAGAAGTTTGCAGCAAAGAAGGCTCAGCGTTACTTTTCCTCTAACCCTGTGAAGTTAGTTGTTCCTGCTTTGGTAAGAATATTTTCTGCTTTCAATTAAAAAAAAACTCAACATGTTATCAAACCAGTTTTCGTTTTTAAATAACCTATTTTCTCTTCCAAAGGAAATGATGTATGTGTGGAACGGTTTCACGGTAGTCGGTAAAAGACCTGAGTTGACTCAACTCATTTTGGCCACATTAGAGAAAGCGGAGGAGCAGCTCGAAAACGAGAGTGAGAAGAAACGGAATTTTAAAGTACCAACAAATATATACTTTTTTTTCCTTTTTAGTGCATGCATTAACTTTTTATTCCACACACAGATCCATCTGAGTATTACGTGGATGACCAGTGTGTTGTCCAGCTGCTAAAGGGGCTGTGTCTAAGGCACCTGGGTCATCTGGTCCAGGCTGAGCTCTGCTTCAATCATGTCATTGCCAGGTTGGTCTTAACAGTAACAGGATTATCAGTTCAGTATGCAGGTTCCCAAGTTAGGAAACACTGTCATAATGTTTCAACACTTTCGGTCATCATGTTGCACTAAATATTTTTTTCTTGCAATGTTTGTGGTTATAAAAGTTATATTGTTTTTGCATTTTAATTTTCTGTTTATAAGCTTAAATAGAAAATTTCAGAACTGAATCAGACTTTTGACATTAATTGAACGTACATCTTTAATAGTATGCATGTGATTCGTGCAGTGAAAATGATATAATGTTCGACAACTACCTGGTGCCATTTACCGTGTTTGAGTTGGGTCTGTTGCACAAGCAGAAAGGTGACATCAAGATGGCCATAACTGTGATAGAAAATGCCAAGTAAGTGTTTTTTCTAGTCCATAGGGCCCAGTGTTGGGTTACATTTGGTAACACATTTGTATGTTGTTTTCCATGAATGTTGTGTAGTTTTATTGGCAAAAGCAGAAATCTATGAACTGCATTGCAGCTCTTGTAATCTGCGTGACATGCACTACAATTTAACAAAGCGCTAACAAGTATTCTTATTTTTAGGATGAACTACAAAGATTACAACATGGAGTCAAGGCTTCACTTCCGCATCCATGCAGCACTCAACGCCATGAACTCTTCGATCAAACACACACCGTCCCGTACATCTGCTTGAAGATAACGTGTGGCTGGAAGCTTTTTTTTTTAAATGACATCTTCTCAATTCTATATGCTGTCCTCAGCTTTGTGCTTAAAATCCTCTAGATCAGCATCTTGCTGTCAGCCTTTTCATTATGGTATACATACTGTTACACACACACATCATTAAAATTGTAGAATTGTAAGGTGTAGCATTCCGTGCTTCTGTAAGAAATATGAAATTCTTTCAGCATGAACAGTGAAACACACTCTGCTGGCTATGTAACAAATTGATTGTGGAAGATTTAGTTTCTTTAAAGTCAAATTTCAAATATTGTGGTCAGAACAATGGCGATGTGAAACCAGGGAGTCTTGTGAATGAAATGGAATGTAAAAAATGTGCTTGGGCCAAGAATGAAACTTTTACTGTTTTCTGTGTCTTTTTCAGTAAGATAAAACATTTCTAAATAATGATGACTTATGTTGTGGTATTACTCAACCATGTCGTATTACTGGAAAAAACAACAACTGTAAATCTTCTCCTTTTGGCTTTTCTCTCCAGGGGTCGCCACAGCGAATCAGTTGCCCCCATCTAACCCTTTCTTCTACATTCTCTTCTCTCACACCAACTACCTTCATGTCCTCTTTCACTACATCCATAAACCTCCTCTTTGGTCTTCCTCTAGGCCTCCTGTCTGGCAGTTCAAAACTCAGCATCCTTCTACCAATATATTCACTATCTCTCCTCTGGACATGTCCAAACCATCTCAGTCTGGCCTCTCTGACTTTATCTCCAAAACCTCTAACATGTTCTGTCCCTCTGATGTACTCATTCCTGATCCTATCCTTCCTGGTCACTCCCAAAGAGAACCTCAGCATCTTTATCTCTGCTACCTCCAGCTCTGTCTCCTGTCTTTTCCTCAGTAACACTGTCTCTAGACCAAACAACATCGCTGGTCTCACCACAGTTTTGTACACCTTTCCTTTCATTTTAGCTGAAACTGTCTTACAGTCCTCATACATGCCCTGCACCGCTCTAACATACTTCTCTGCCACTCCAGACACTCCAGTTCCTCTCTGGGCACCCTGTCACAAGCTTTCTACAGAAAGACAATGCAGCTCTGTCTGGCCTTCTCTGTACTTCTTTATCAAAATCTTCAAAGCAAATAATTAATCCCGGAGGAAATTGCACATATCCACTGCTCAGGTGGATAAATACTGGATAAAAAAAAAACACCAAAGGACAAAACACAAGACATACACTACACTAGCAGACACATGTAGCATTAACAGGACATATACTAAATTATCACTAAAATATAAACAGTATAAAATTTAAATAACAAAAATAAAAAGTGAAAGTGAAAATTAGCAGCATGGGGGTAGGGTACACCCTTCTTACAATGTAAGGCATCACTAATATCAGATCATCTAATATCTATCTCACAATGGTGTAAGTGAAATACTGAATCTGTAGTACTTTTTTTTTTGGCATGAAACTGTACTGCTGCTCACAAATGCTCACTTCTGCCCTTTGTCTAGCTTCCACTACTCTCTCCCATAACTTCATTGTATGGCTCATCAGCTTTATTCCTCTCTAGTTGCTACAACTCTGCACATCTCCCTTGTTCTTAAAAATGGGCACCAGCACACTTCTCCTCAATTCCACGGGAATCTTCTTGCTATCTAAGATCCTGTTGAACAACCCAGAAACTCTACTGCCACCTCTCCTAGACACTTCCATACCTCCACAGGTATATCATCAGGACCAAGTGCCTTTCCACTCTTCAGCCTCTTCAATGCACTCCTCACTTCTTGACTAATCTTTGCTACATCCTGGTCCACAACAGCCACCTCTTCTAGTCTTCTCTATCATTTTCCTTGTTCATCAACTCTTCAAAGTACTCTTTCCATCTTCCCATTACAATACTGACACCTGTCAATACACTTCCATCCCTATCCTTAATCACCCTAACCTGCTGCACATCTCTCCGATCTGTCTTGCCAACCCCAAAAAAACAACTGTAAATAACTAACATATTACATTGAAAAAATGTATTATATATTTGTCTTGGTAAATTTTATTTACTGAAAATAGAAATATGCAAGGTATGAATGTGTTTCATCAAAGCCCATAAAATACAATATGCTCAAATAAACAATATTACAAATAAATATCACATGAAGTGGACATTCCTGCTGTCAGCATGCCAATTGTACTCTCCATCAAAACTTGTGATATCTGCAGCATTGTGCTGTGTGATACAACTGAACATTTCAGAGTGGCCTTTCATTGTGGTCAGTTTAAAGCATGCAATAATAATCATGCTGTATAATCAGCATCTTGTTGTGCCAAAGGTGGGATAGATTATTTAGGCAAAGGAGAAGTGCTGACGATCACGGATTTAGACAGATTTATTAGCGATGTTTGAGAGAAATGGTTATTTTGTGTGTATAGAAAATAATTTAGATGTTTGAGTTCATCTCATGAAAAATTGGAGCAAAAACAAAAGTGTTGCGTTCAGTATATGCCATGAACATTATATAGTTTTTAAAGTGATGCTAACATAGACATTATGCAGTATTTCTAGGTTTAGGAGGAGGTCATTATACACACTTTTAGAATACTGTAAATGTATTCTTAAGTCTAGTTCAAGCCTCATGGTTGACAAATGTCTAGACGTTTCGAAAGGTTTTAGAACCCAAGATTTCCCCTCAGAAAGGGTAAAAAAAAAATTTGGGGGGTCTAATTTTAAAATGAATGAATATGAATGTGAATCATTTACAGACTGGTGTTGTCAATTATCTGTCTCCACCATCTAACCACTAGATCAAGAGACACGAGGATATTGAATATAATTTGAGAATTTTTTTTTACTTTAGACTGATTTATGGAATCTCCCAGTGATGACAGTTACTCCGCGAGGTTTATTTTTTCTTACTTTATTTAAAACAAAACGACAACGCAACTACGAGTTTTTAAATGCGCCCCGCTGTCCCAGCTGTCAGTGCCGGTGACCACGTGTAGTCTGAGGCGATCAGCTGACTTTGCCGAGGGAGGAAGAGGAGTGAAGATGGAAGGGAACAGGGACGAAGCGGAAAAATGTATAAATATAGCGACGAAAGCTTTTGAAGCCGGAGATAAAGAGAAAGCTTTGAAGTTTCTTAATAAAGCGGAGAAGCTGTATCCGACTGACAGAGCCAGAGGTACATCCGCTCGAACTGTCCGGTTAGCATTCAGGGCTAACTTAGCCTTAACGTCAGCTAGCAGCTAGCGTTTGATAACATCACTAGCGGTTAGCACCTTAGCGGATACCGGATAACCAGTGCCGCTATTTGTATTATAGTCAACATTTGTCGAAAATAAAACTACTTAAAGAAGTAAAGCAGTTGACTTTACAGTCCGATTTCTGTCTCTTTAGTCTATCTTGGGCCTGGTGTTATCTGGGCTAACAGGGCTAGCTGGCTAAGCTAGTTTCCTAATGAGAAAGCTCCGCTTGTTGGATTTCTCTCCAGTCTGATGTAACTTGTTAATAATTGTTAACTATCAGTGAAGCATTAAAAAGTTCCAGAGGGACAAGTCTGATAACTGACACGTCAAACTATCAAACAGTCACTTATCATTGTCTGTTCCCTTTGACGATTGAGACAAATTTTGTAGTTATAATATGCTAGTTTAACCTTACCTCATTAATACTACTTTGAAAAGGCCGTGGATTTTTGGATTTAGGATTCGGGTGAGTAAATAACAGGTTAATGAAACCTGGGGATTGTGGAACTGGGGTTAACGTTAGCTGAAACTCTCCTAATCCAATATTTAAGTGCTTCGAGAGTCTTAATGCATTGGATGACTGAAAACTGGTGGTTAAAAACAGTAGAATCTTAATGATGAACTTGTTCACCACCTTTTCTGTAGATGACTTCAAACCTTGTCTTGTTGGAATGGTGCAGACTGCATCCATCCCTCACTGGGGCAAATTTAAAGATTAATGACAGTACATCAAACGCTTTAACATTCTGTCTGTGACAGTGAAGTGTGTTCTTGTTGTAGCGTTCACTCTAGAACTGTGAGGTTCTGTCTCTTTTACAGTGTAACATCCTCGCTGTCTCCAGCATCCTAACATTCTCTGTCTTATCTAGGGTGCACCCCGTTTTTTTTGCCTGTAGCTGTCTCTCACACACACACACACACACACACACACACACACACACACACACACACACACACACACACACACACACACACACACACACAAACTGTGCCACATCATTTCAATTTTGTCAGGCAAAAGCCACCATAAGTCCTGTCCCTAACAGCGATACGTTCCATCAGCATCTCCTCGGAATGAAGGGGATATGAGTGGACATACCTCTGCTTGGTGCTGATGCTGGAGATTTGTACCAATTGTTATAGTGGGTGGAAGGATATTTTAATATATAGGACAGTATGAACACTGAAAGGATATGTGTTGTGTTCTGTTTGGTTTCACCATGACAAACCTATTTGGGATAGGATGGTGGCTTGTGCACACGCAGCGGCTCCTCTCTCCCGCTAGAGCAGTTCTTTTGTGTGTTTTTTTACTGCCTGTGGGTCTGAGAGGACTGTAATTTCATTTGTGCTGTATGTTGTGCATATATGGTACATTTGACAATAAAGTTGACTATGACTATTAAAGGACTCAGTGGGGGAATTACCTCGGTTTTGAGCCTGGAAAGATTGTTCACAATCATTTGAGTGAATGGCTCTTGTAAGGGAAAATACATGCAGGTAGAAGGATTGTTTAAGTGTACTGTATTGTTCTTTACACATCCTGTTAAAAGGCTGGTATAATAACACAAAAAATCCTTTGGAATTAATTAATCATAAGGTTTCCTACTAAAATAAGGGTACTCGCTTATATTGCATGCGTAAATCAGCAGCTATGAAAGTAACTTCTGGCCTTTCTTAGTACCTTGCACCACTTCCTTTACAGTCATACTGTTCAGTGCACCATTGGCAATAAGTTCAATGGTTCTGTGAACTCTGTTTTGTGTTCAGTATGACTTAAAATCAGCCTTACGATTATTTTAACCTACTTTAAATGGCTGATTATTTGTCATAGTATTTTTTTTGTTTGTGCATGGCAATACAAGCATATTATCCCCCAACAATCACGATATACCAACTGGGATGTTTTTTTATTGTTCAACGTCATCAGCACTGAAACTAAAATATGCCCAAATGATACACACAGCTATTTCAGTCACAAGCTCTTCTAGTTGAGACCTACAGTATATATTATTATAATATATATTGTTTGTGCTTGTGTCATGCATGTTGCTTAGAATTCGACTTGGCATTCAGAGAAGACAGTTGCAGCATATAATCACAGGGGTATTACAGAAATGGAGGCCTTTGCCCAAGAGGAATGGGCCAATGTTTCTCAGGGACACCGTCAGCCACTGGTGATGCATCACGTTTGCAGCAGTACAAGTCATTAAAGGGCTGAATATTGTCTAGACCTTCCAAGTAAGAATTCTTGTTGTGGGTTGTCTCCCCATCGCATTGCAGCTTATGCCATGCCACAGTCACCTTTTTGTGGAAAGTTTTTCTCTGTCAGGCAGTGATCTTTTATTCAATCAGTAATCCTTACATCAAAATAAATTTAGAGTTCTGACCGGTGATCGTTCATCCTGGACCATATTTTGGGAAAAGTGCCTCTAACAACAAATCATGACATTGAGTGTCATTCTGATTGTTTATATACTCAAGTTTAAGGTATCAGTATGTGTACAACACAAAGCTGTGCATCATAATCATTACTAAACCATGACAAAAGTATTAGAATTGCATTGAACCAGGAACTTGAAATCCAAAGTCGCATCAAAACTGAAAATTGGCAGACATGACATTACTCCTTTTTCCAACATATTTCATTTAGTGACAATGGTTACTGATTTTGATCATTTAAAAAAACAATTTCTAACTTTTTTTTTTCCTATTTCACTTCCTTAGTTTTGTTGGATGCGCTGACAAAGAATGGCAGCTCAACGGCAAATGGCGCGTATCGTAGGAGGCCAGCAGAAAGCTCGGAAAGCAGCGAGTTTCAGCCAGAACGGGAACGTCAGGAGTCTGGAGGAGGTGACTCTGCTAAAGTCTTCACCCAAGACCAGGTGGACGGTGTACAAAGGTGAACATTTAAGCAATCTGTGTTGTATGTTTCATTCCGTATTTCTCTCTCCACTAATAAATGCCATCATTTGTCCCATTTCAGTCAGCTTTTTTGGTGTTTTCATGCGATTTTTTTTTTAACCAAAACAATGCTGTCAGTGTCGCACTTGGTTAGAACCTTTTCACTTCAAACTTATGCACACTCCACTAATGCCATGGGAACTTCTTCACCATGGTGTCTTGGTCGTGAGAGAACAAAGTGAGAGGTATATAGAGGTGTGTAGCTAATCATTACATGCTCCAGTTTTACATTAAGAGATAGGACTATGGAGAAGCAGATTGCTTTTTAGCTACATCATTCTGCCTCTAATTAGATCATAGAAAGTTATATATTACAACTTCAGTTCATGTCTAGTATTTATCATAATTTGAAATAGTGTGTGAGGTTGCTTTAACGGGAGCAGACGCATTTCTTCTGTCTCCTGTTTCTATAACTCAGTGATTCTCACCAACTCTCTGTAATAACAAAAATGACGAAAGGAAAAGTGGAGGAGAATGAAGACAAGAAGATGAAAACTTTACACCGTATCTCCTCTTCTATAGAAGAGTTAAAGAATGAACATAAGTAGATGAGGAATGCCATGGAAGAAATGAGAAGAAGCAAATTTGGAAAGATATGGAAGAAAAAAAACGCACATTGTTGTCTTGGAACAGGACAACAAAGACTGGATGATTTGGAGCAAAGAATTTGCATGAATGATGTGATCATCACTGGCATAAAAGCCAAGCCACGTACTTATGCACATGCTGTGGCCAGGGGAAGAGGACTAGGAATACATCGCTGACAGATTGCAAAGCAACAGGTGATTTCTCAACTCAGATCTGGAGATAACTAGATGTCCGGACCAGATTGAAACATGTTATCCACTACCATCTGGGGGTAGGAGACCACCTGCAATGTTGGCAAAATTCTACAACCGTAAGCACAAGATTGCTCTTCTGAAACAAATCTTCAAATTGAAAGGAAAAAATGTCTACATTAATGAGAATCTCACTAAAAAAATGCTGATATTGCCAAAAAGGCTCATCAACTGAAGAAGAATGGGTTGATCGACAAATACCTGCAGGATCGTCATCAAAATAAAAGGGGCTTTCTCCGGAGCAGATGAAAACAATGTGCCGAGGAGGTGGCGACATATGATCAATAACGTATAGCCAAAAATATAAACTAATTACAGCACAGCAAAAAATAGCTGTGTCTGTCTTAAGGATCTTAACCAGAGAACTGCTGAGCAAGATAGTTTGGAGTTGATAAATTTGTGGAAATGTCATGACTGACCTAAATGGAATTGTTGACCCTGACAACTTCTACAATAACGGGATGGACAACAGTTTTACTACACCATAGATCAGTACAACAGAATCACTTCAATAGCAGGAGCATGTAAACCAATTATGGACACATTAAGGATTACAAAGAACAATTGAAAAACCATTCAACCTCATCAGTGTCAGAAACATGGATTAATGAAAACAAAGTCATGGATTTCTGTTTTAAGGGACAACATCAAGTTTGAGGCTTTAAAGAGCATGTCAATATCTGTTGATAATAAAATGTGTAATGTGTAGCTGTTGAAGTGTCTGACAATCTGGTTAATTTTCTTGGATAAACACTGTTTCTGCTGAGGGAGGTTACCGGTAATATGATCAGTATATTCTTGTCGAGAATACTGGCAAGGTCAGCTTTTTGTTTTGACTTTGTGGTTTTAACAAACCTTGCCGTTCCTAGGAAAAATGTAAACATGGTTATGTTCGAGGTTATATCTGAGACAAAGGCTAATATCTGGAATTGCAGGAAATTGTTGCATGGATGTTATAGCTACACTGATAAGAGCATGAACGGTTGAAAAAACAATGTGTCATAATGAGTGTTAAAATTCACAGTATGACCTGGTTGAAAACATTTACTGTCTGAGTTGGCTGACAACATATTGGAACGAGAGAGGTGTTTAATTCTGGGGGACGGGCATTTCACAAACCAAATAGCTTCTACCCAGCAGCCCATTTTTTCAGATGGTGGTGTTGATGTTGCAAATGTGATGGAGGTGTGAAGTCTGTTGTCATAACATGTCCAAAATAAATAAAAAATAAATACCAGTGCATTGCAACTGTACTCTATTCCCTGGTGTTTTCAAATTGTACTCTGTTCTTTGAACAGACATCTTCTAAGAACAAATGAGTTGTGCACTATCGTATGCTTTACTCCACCATCGTTGTTGCCTGAAGTGATGAACAGTTGAAAAACAGGTATTGTTGAAGGTTAATTTATTTCTCCGCTTCTAGCAGAATCAAGGTAACCAAATAAAGTCTTTGATAAATTCAGGTCAAACATCCAATGATGGAAAACAACATTAAATAGCTGGCCCAGCTGTAGTAAACCAGAATTTCAACATCAGTAAGATTAGTCAAGCTATAGACTAATTTTCTCTGAGTTGTGAAGTTGAATGCCATTCACGTGTTACACTAAAGCCAGGAGCACGAACATGTTACCATCGTGTCAGTCAGCTGCTTCACTCTGTGTTCTCCTCTTTCAGAATAAAGCGATGTAAGGACTACTATGAAGTGCTGGGTGTCGGTAAAGAAGTGGGTGATGATGAGCTAAAGAGAGCCTACAGGAAACTAGCACTCAAGTTCCATCCCGATAAAAACCATGCACCTGGGGCAACTGAGGCCTTTAAAAGTAATTATGTCAAGATTCTATAATCAGCTCTTCTTTGTCTACATGTCGTATGTTGTTGCCGTAGGAGAAGGGGTGCTATTTCGATATAAAATGTATTTTGCATGATATAAAAATACGGCAAAAAAAACAAAACAGCTCTTCCCAACATTGATACATCTACTGTGTCCTGCTTCAGAGATTGGCAATGCATATGCAGTGCTGAGCAACCCAGACAAAAGACGGCAGTACGACCTAACAGGAGGAGAGGAGCCGAGCAGCCCGGGACACTCACACGGAGGAGGCTTTGAGTTCCACCGGGGCTTCGAGGCAGACATCACTCCAGAGGACCTCTTCAACATGTTCTTTGGCGGCGGCTTCCCCTCCTGTAAGACCCTGTACATTTATTAACAAGTTGCTGTCATTCATCATCCATCCTGTCCCATTTAAATGTCAAATATATTGGTTTCATTCTTACAAGGATCAGTTGATTAAGCAATGACCTTTTAATTTAGAAGGTGAATATATGACATGTTTTGAACGTTCTGTTGAATTCTGAGATTTTCCGGGCCTGATCTTCGCTATAATATACACTGAAAAAACGTGATTGAGTCTTGAACGCTGATCTTTTGGAGTTGGTAACATATTCCACAGCTTAGAGTCTGACCAACATCATATTTTATCTACAGCAAGCCCACACACTTTCAACAACGGCAGAACGAGCTACAGCCGTCAGACGGATCACCGACAAGAGAGAACAGAAGAGAGAGGAGATGTATGTAAATGTTTTTTAATGTTCCATCACACATTAGAATGTTAACTGATGTGTGCCTTAAAGAAACCAATCCTTTGACTGAAGGACTCATTGTATTTTTTTTTTTCAACAGGGTGGTTTCTCCATGTTTATCCAGCTGATGCCCATTTTGGTCCTGATTTTAGTGTCAATTCTCAGCCAGGTGATGGTGTCCCCTCCACCCTACAGCCTCTATTCTAGACCGTAAGTATGGACACTCTGCTGCCACTAGCATCCCACAGGATGAAACAGGCCTCCACTCACATTCCAGTTGACTGACAATTTGGTTTCAGGGAAATTGTGATGGTTCTCAGTCTTTTGACAAAAGCTTGTACTTCTGCCATCCCTTCCAGGTCTACGGGGCAGACAGTAAAACGGCAGACGGAAAACCTGCATGTTGACTACTATGTCACCAGAGATTTCAAGTCTGAGTTTAAGGGCTCAGCGCTGCAGCAGATTGAGAAAAATGTTGAGGAAGACTATATCTCTAATGTCAGAAATAACTGTTGGAAGGAAAGACAGACAAGTGAGTATGCACGGGTGGAGAACTAAGTGCTGCAAACCAGTAAGATTTTCTGCTTTGAACTGTTTGTCCTGACACTTGACTGATTGGCCATATTGTTTTTGTGTTTGTCTCATGCAGAAACAGACCTGCTTTATGCTGCTAAGGTATACAGGGATGACCGAATGCGTAAGAAGGCAGAACTTATGACCATGGATAACTGCAGGGAGCTGGACAGACTAAATAACATTTACAGAGGTGGATGAGAAGGACGCTTTTAGATAATGTATAATAGATGTTTATGTTCATGTTTTTTAAAGAAAGAATTTACACTAGGAGAAAAAACTCGCTGAAATAATTTAGTTCTATTGTTCAAGATTTTAAATGCCCCCCCCGCCCCCCCTTCCTCATGTCCACCTGCCAACTCTTTTCCTTCCTTACTCCTGCCTGATCCTGGGAGCCACCTTGTTACGTCTTAATGAACCAATCTACGTACTGTAGAAAGCCACAGAGCGTTTCTTGTTTTTGCTCTGCTTTTCTTCTGTTTTCCTGTCAACAAGGAGGATGAGGACACCTGATTGTAAAGGCATGTTCTTCAACGCGTAAGAACCTTGGGAGTTTTTCAATGTAAAGATCAACGAACACCTTTCAGCATCATCTGCTTAACATAAACTTAAGATGAGAAGTTGTAGGTCCATCTTGAGTTACATTCCTTCAGCCGATATCCATTTCTTGAACACTGGAAAAAGAAAAAAAAAAAAAGATAAAATTGAATAAAGCTTTGAGCTTTCTGTTCATGTCCACATGTGGGTGAAGATTACAGATTTTGAAGAGACCTGTGATTTTTGCTACAAGAGAACATGTTGTTCATTCAAAATGTGACGTTAATGGGGACTACACGAGAACATTGAGTTTTTCATAAATGGTTGTACATTTTCATTTTTGAATGTTTGAAGTTTATGCAGTTATTTAAGAAACTATAGAGGAAACAGTTTTTTCTTCAGTGCTCGCCTAATCATTTAAATAAAATAAAATTACCTAACACTGCGTGCATTTGTGTCACTGAGTCAGATGTCAGTTTGAAAGAAAAGTGTTGTATCTCAGCTAATGGAATGCAGCCGTGCAAATGGTTTGTTTTATCATTTCGGAGATTACTGCTGCCATCCCAAAACAGTGACGCACTTTTGGCTACAAATTTGTTCCTGTGAAGACCATTGAAAATGAGGTTTCAGTTATCTTGTATAACCAAGGAAAGTTGTTTGAACATCACCGACCCATTATTCGATGATGAAATGCTACTGAATGAAACCTATTGACTGTACAGTATATGTGAAGAGTATTTTGTAGAGATATTTCAGTGAGCTGGGATGATATCCTTCCTGTGTGTATTGCAGCGGAAGCAGAAATCTCATTGATAATTAGACTGATCAAATGAAACCAATGGGGACATGATGCAGTTTTTTTCTTCAGTGTGTACAATTTATTGTTATCTATTTTTTAAAGAGAAAGGGTTCAAATGGTCCTCAGCAGCTGACCCGGGGTATGAAGCTTTTCTACAACAAAGGGTTCCAAAGTGTTTCCTTATTTCCTTCTGCAATGATTCATATTTAATCATTCATTCATTGTCATGTAACGCCGCTGTATTCGCCATAGTGGGTCACGGAGAGCTGGAGCCTATCCCAGCTGGCATGGGGCGTGAGGCGGGGGACACTCCGGGCACGACGCCAGTGCACCGCGGCATATTTAATCAATGTGGCCAAATTTTCACTGTTATTCTTTCACTTGAATTGGAAAAGCAAGACAAGAACTCAATTGATGATATGTAAAATAAGAGCTGTTATTTTTTTAGTAGAACCACAAACCAAACAAGCAAATTTAATTTAAAAGTCTTTGGAGTCTATGTGGAAATGATGTTTTATGGCGCTGAATTTGCATTTTCGATAACTGACGTTCAAAGTTATGATGCCCTTGCCTATTGGTTTACTGGGGGTCACGTGACAATGTCAAATGCGGAAGCAGTTTCCACAACCGTGTCAAGAGGGGGAAGGCTTTGAGTCGCCGTGTCAGCTGGAGGCGAAATGAAAACAACCGGGACCGAAAGTTTAGACGCCAGAAACTTAAACGTTTTGAAGAAAAACGAAATTTAAATTAAACCAATGTTTGGTCACGTGTTGGGATCTGTCTATCAAGCGGACTATGCAGTGCAGCGTTTATTTGCATGTTTTTCTGCTGAGCAGTTTCCTTTGTGGACGTCTCCCTAATGCGTCAGCCTGCAGCAGACGTGAACCCGAGACTCCAGACTGGAGGATGACATTAAAAACTATCCGTAATGGAATACACAAGATTGACACCTACCTGAATGCAGCGCTGGACTTGTTTGGTGGCGATGACGGCCTGTGTCATTTTAAATGTAGTGATGGTGAGCTAGCTTCTAGCGTTCTGAAGTCACGTGTCAGTGATATCTGTAGTGGTGACTGCTTCTTCCTGTGAGTCATGCCTGATGACTTTGTGTTATCATGCTAGAGGGAACTCACAGAAGGATAATCTTCACCTTTGCTTTTCTGTCACAGGTTATAAGCCTTTGCCACGTCCTGGATACAAGAATCCACCTCCCAATGGATGTGGGTCCCCAATGTTTGGGTTTCAGGTAATGTGACAGGTTTAAGGAAGATGGAGGGTTCATATACAGTATTTTCCGCACTATAAAGCGCACCTAAAAAAAACTATAATTTTGTTAAACCTACAGTGTGCCTTATATACGAAATAAATTACACAAATAAGCAATTCGTTAAATGTGTGTCTAATAGTCCAGTGCGCCTCATAGTGTAGAAAATACTAGGTTAATCCAAACAATGGAACTTTCCTCATGTTTTAGTTTTATAGTGTGATGAGTTTTTTGTTGTTGTATTTGATTAAAAAAGAAGAGAGCGTTGCCCAGAGTAATAAAGTAAGTACCTGTTATAGGTGTACCTCTTATAAACATTATTTTAGCTGAGAAATAACTTGGAGGCACAAAAAAAAAAAAGAAGTCTAAAACATAGAGTAGACTATCTACAAGTATGTCTTTCAAAAATGAGTGCATACAGCATGACAGACGGTTTAAGTTGTCTCAGGGGAACACCTTTGGGTAAAAAACACAACCAGCAATTCAGTAGAGGAGATGGAGGACAGAGGTTGATCAGGGTGGCAGCATCCTCCTCTCAGATGCCAATACTGAATACAATACACTGATTAGCAAACTTCTCTTTTCCAGTTTGACATTGGCATTCCATCAATGACCAAATGCTGCAACCAACATGACCGCTGCTATGACACCTGTGGCCGAGAGAAGCACGACTGTGATGAACAGTTCCAAGACTGTCTAGAGACCATCTGCAGGAATGTGCAAAAGACTCTGGGGCTGACGCAGAGTGTTCAAGGTAGAGAAGTTGAACCTGGACTCATTCTGCCAATGAGTTATTCTCAGATGACACCCCACCAGACTTAACTCAAAAATTGTTCAGTAAAATTTTCGCAAAACCTTCTAATCACATCAGTCAGGGAACAGTTTAGATGACTTTTGCTGTCTGAAGTGAAATGCTCTGGTGGGGTGGATGCCGAGTATTTCATGCTAATTGTTTTTTATTTTAGAAATTGGTATGAAGGACATTTGTCCATGTGTTGTTGGAATATCACAAGTTGGATTAAAAAAGTCAATAATTAATTGAAGATGTGCTGATGGAAAGGAGTCACACACACACACGTATGACTTAATAGTTTTCTCATACTTTGTGGGTATACAGATAACTCATCACTTTTCTTTAGTGTATGGGCAGCCCAGAAGTGAAAGAGATGTTACAGCTGATCAGTAATGGAAAAATCAAAATCAAAAAAGAAGTCACGTTTCTTTAGCAAGCATTTAAACTGTTGTAAAACAACATGTCCAGCAGAGGGCAATGTGGAGTTAGTTTTAAAAAGAAAACCTGAGTGCTGCCATTTACACTGTATGTTACCTTCCTATCAAGCAATGTTTTTCTTGTTGTAGACTTCTCATGATCTTCTTGCTTCTCTTCATCCTAGCTTGTGAGTCAGCGATGACCCTGCTATTTGACGCTGTGATGCACTTGGGATGTAAGCCCTACCTGGACAGCCAGAGAGAGTCCTGTGTGTGTCAGTATGAAGTGAAGAAAGAACTGTAACCACGCCACAGGATCAAGGCTCGCAAAAGGACTGATTTTAAAATGCACTACACTGAAGACCACTGAGGGTTCCCAGCAATAATTTTTTTGTAGATTTTCTCAGAGGTATATTTTTAGTATTTAGTATCTAGTATTTAGAGAATTAATCTTTCACATCTTGTTAATTGTTTCTATTTTGATAGATTGATGTTTTTTAATGTTTGTCTAGTGATAACGTGGGAACAGGGTGTTTATCGATAACCCCAAGAGAACATTTTCATTTGGGTAATGCCAATGAAATGCTAACTTGGCTGAAAAGAGAGTTCTTATGTTGTGCAGCTCACCTGTCAAACATAAATTTTGTCCATACAGAAGCACACAGTTTAGCATGTCTGAAGAAAAAAATGTTTATATCGTTTTGTGAATGAGTAAATATTTTCTTGTTTGAATAAAGATTGGAGTTTCACTCAGAAAGAGCCAGTTCTTCAAACTCGGGTCAAATTAATTCTCCTGTTTTTAGTTACATTCCACCATTCTGTCCATTTTTATTTTCAAGCGCTTGACTCATTTGTCTTTGGTGAGGATTTCCAGGCAATTAGTCAAATACTAATATACACATCTCCCATATACTGGAGTGGTGATTTTTATTTATATGTCTCCATTTGGGGAATCAAGCTTTTCTCAGATATGCTGTTAGTTTAAATAACCCGTACTTAGCTGTATTTCTATAGTTACCCTCAAAAGAGCTGTTTTTCTTGTAATTAGCCCCAGATCTGATTAATTATTTCTACAAAAAAGTTTGCAGAAGCTATTTGGAGCTCATGGACCATACAATTAAAACTAAGTACAGGTACTGTACTGTATGTCTTGTAAGCAGCCTCAGGTTCTGGGTGAGGGGCTGGCATCTCTGAATGGGGTCCATTGACCTCGTCCCAAAGTCTTTCTATCGTGTATTTTAAGTTGGTATTATGGGTGAAAGGGAATTAAAATAATGACTGGATTTGTAGTTCGTCTTTTCTTTGGATATGCGCGTCCAAACTCATTCATTTCCGATTGTGATTTATTCAAAACCACCTTAAATATTTCATCGGTCTCTGTTACAATATGGCTAACACGGAAGTTGAGGCTAGCCTGACCTTTAACTGACACGTGTGAGAACTAATGGACGGCTTTCGGTTCTCACAGTCAGCCAATGAACGTAGGAGGGAGGGGCTAAAGCCACAATTGTAGAATTGACGAAACGCAAGTTGTGTGTCGGACTGGGAGCGTCAACATGTCTTCTGTAGGAGAGGACAGATGTGGAGGTAAGAAGTCATTTGTTTTTGCATTAAAGATAAGACATTTATCATAGTGATTAGGCACAAATTTCACCATATCGTGTAATAATTTAGTAAAAAATTAATGCAAATACTTTAAACGTGTGTAACTTGGGAAACACCGCTAAAGCTGCTCACAGTGGTTCACGATTCTTTCACTAGTGCGCTACAAGTCACTTTCCTTCATCGTCGGTCGGATCAGGAAAACCAGCTGAGTTTTCATTGTCATTAAACTGTTGTCAGTGTTGGGACTAGAACTGACTTTGTCTCACCTTCCCAGGAAGTGCTGTTGCCCAAGACAGCAGAAAAGCAACAAAATGGGCGGGTGAGTATTTCCATTCAATTATACTTTTTTCTTTGTTTTGTCATTACATCTTATGTGTGAATGATTGCTCTTATCAAAGGTTATATGAAACACAGTGGAAAGTCTTAAAGAAATGCATAAGTGCTACCTGTAGATAGTTCGAAAGATATAGGTTTCCTGTAATCCCTATCATTTCGAAACTGGATCAGAATGATCGTAAACGATTTATGACCCTAAAACAACCACCCCCCCACACACACACACAGTAAAATTATATTGGTAATCTCCAAATGAAATGCAAATAGAAAATACCCCTCAGGCCATCATGATAAAGATGAAATATAATTCAAGATCAATCCTGCATTTTTTTTGACATTGTTCTTTGCTCAGGTGCTACAGAATAAATTAACAACCAAGTGTGCGAACACACACAAAAAGGCCATTCTAGCAAAATAAGTGTGTATATGTACTTGACAGGCTGTCAGCGGTCCCTGATCTAGTGTGTTTAGCACATAAACCGGTAGATCTGTAGGGTGGAGTTTGGAGGTCTCACTTTTGGCCTCTGTTCTTTTAGCAGCCTTTGCCATCTTGCTCCACCTGTCACACAGCTATTGAAGTCCATGTGGACTCTAAGCTGAGGGAACAATAGCTGCTTGACCCCCCCTCCAACCAGCAGCAGGGAGTCAATTCATGCACCTGTAGTTGTAGTGATAAACAAAGCAGCAAATGCCTGAAAAGCTCAGTCCTCCTGCATTTTTTTAGGATTCTGATTCTGAAAAATAAAGGATTCAGATGTTTTTGGCAACTTGAATCAAATGGTTTGACTTTCAGTGTGTTGTTGCTCAGCGATCGTATTCTACATCATTACAGGGTGTATTTCTGTTTGTTTTCTACAGCATGCTCAGAGAATATAACAGAGACCGATTCCTTCTTCGGCAGGTAACCAGTTTCTTGTTTGTTTTGGAGTGGAGAGTTTAATTTCCAGTACTCCGTCTAAAATGGTCTTTGTTTAACAGTACTCTAGCTTTGGATCCTGCAGAGGAGTACAAGATGGACAACAATCGACGAGGCCTTGCCATCATCTTTAACCAGGAGCGATTCTTCTGGCGTCTGGGATTAAACGATAGACACGGAACCAACGCCGACTGCTACAACTTGGAGAGGAGGTAACTCTTCTCAGCCTTGTGTCTGACAGGGAATGTTGACGTTTCTTGTCTTGAACTTGAAGGTTCTCATGTGGTGACACATTACCAAAATTATATTTGTGTATTAATTTTCTCCTCTCTTTCAGTTTGAAAGACTTAAATTTTGAAGTGAAGACGTATCAAAACTACAAACAGATAGAAGTGTTGAATAAAATCTGTGAAGGTAAACACATGCAGGATCACTTGTGATACTATGATGATGTCAGGAAGCAGCGCTGCTGCCGTCTTTTCAAGATAGTTTAACAAGTCGCCAATGCCACCATCCCCGCCCCAGCTGCAGAGGCCGACCATTCAGACGTAGACTGCTTCCTGCTCGTCTTCCTGAGCCATGGCGAGTACGATCACATCTACACATACGATGGGAAGATCAAGATTCAAGATATGACGGCCCTGTTCAAAGGAGATAAATGCAGGAGCCTGGTAGGAAAGCCAAAGATCTTCGTGTTGCAGGTGATGAAAGATCCGATCGGTGGTATTTCCGTAAACTGAAACCGGAACCTGGTCAGATCCGTGAGAACGTGTTTGCTTCAATCCCTAGGCGTGCCGGGGAGACAGACACGACGATCCAGTGACTCCCTGCGACGCCGTGGACAGCGAGATAAAGACGAACGAGGTGGTGGTTGACGCCAGCGCCATACACACCCTCCCCGCCGGGGCGGATTTCATCATGTGCTACTCGGTAGCTGAAGGTGAGATTGGAAGGTCTTGTGGTGTGATGGGTAATTTTTTAGTTACTCAATACTTAAAGGATGAGACAGTAATCCCATTTAGCAGGGAATTCCCATTTGACCTTGTTTTTGTCCCCCCCCCCACCTGTGTTGTTTAAGGCTACTACTCCCACCGGGAGACCTTAAACGGCTCGTGGTACGTTCAGGATCTGTGCGAGCTGCTTCAGCAGTACGGGACCTCCCTCGAATTCACCGAGCTGCTCACGCTGGTCAACAGGAAGGTGTCGATGAGGAGCGTCGGGCGCAGCACCGACCCCAAGTCTATCGGGAAGAAGCAAGTACCCTGCTTTGCTTCAATGCTCACCAAGAAGCTCTATTTCCGAGCTAAAAAGTAAATTCCAGACTTCATGCTGGAAATGATTGTGTTTTGATGGTGCCTGATAAATAGGGAGGGGTTTTAAAGATTTATTTCTGTTTGATCAATTTAGTCCTATACTGTATGTTTCTCATGCACACTAGTCTTCACATATGCGGTGAGGTATGGGCTCATTTGGCAGCCTATCCTGAACCTAGTGGTAATAAAATAGCAGAAGCCACATGTATAGGCATGCACAAAAGGAACGGAGTAACCCTGGCCTCTGGCGATCCCTCAGCTCTAGAAACACAATGCCAGCTGAAACATTGCTTTTTATTTCTGATGTTTGTCCTGTAGGGGGGAAATGCAATTCTTCAAGTATCCAATTATATTACATTTACAAGTATCCAAGGTAACAATCAAATAGAAAGTGGAAGAGAAACTGATGACCGGCTGCTCAGATGTTTGTTAGAGTTCCAGATTTTCCTGTTTATCTGAGACTGGATTCTCACATCGCTCTGGTTTCTTGTGTGCATACATGCGAACATACAGTGGATGTCATACAGCCCCATTTCCAAAAGTTTTGGGACACTTTTCAGTGCTTTGTAGCAATCGATATCCTTTCCTCCGGCGCTCCGGACATTTATCTGTTTTCTTTCTGTTCTTGACCGATCACAAGATGCTTCGCTCAGAGCGACACCGTGTTCACTAGAGGGTGCCCAATGACATACGCAAAACTTTGTTGCAACATAAGGTGTTGCAACTTTTCCGTCTTCCTCTGATTCGTCATCGTCTGTTCCGTGATTGGATCAGTCGTCATGACGCCGAATTCCATGATTTTAAGAAGCCTGACTTTCACTGACAGGCTCCTCCAGGTAAGTCCCCCACAGACAAACATAATGTATGTCTGTTGACGTCACTGACAGTCAGTGAGTTAATATGCAAATAAAATCAATATGTGATGATTTGCAATGATTTGATATCAAATGTTGAAACTGGAAAAAAAGGGAATTGTTTTTAAAAATGATAACCTCATTAAGAATTTGAGTTCAACAACATGTTGCACAAATTCATGTAACAGTTTTGAACTGAGACCAACTATTGCAGTTGTAGAAGTGGAATGTTTTCCCATTCTTGCCTAATGCAGAATTTCAGCTGCTCAGAAGTTTTAATGTCCATCATCAAAGTTTCCTTTTTAGCTCCCAGACTGTTAACATCATGCTGTTGTAATGAGTTCAGGTTTGGCTAAAATAAACAAGGCTAGCCCTGAAATAATTTTCAAAACACAAACTTTGTATTTTCAACATTTGATGTTATTTTTGCATAATTTGCAATTCAAATTAGGTTTCAATGTTTTTGCAAATCTATCAGATTCTGTTTGTATTTTACACAGAATCCCAACTTTTGAGTTTTTAATCCATCTATAATATTGTAACCCATCTATGGTAAAGTTCATCCAGGCACTGACTGATACGGGAAAAACACTAAAGCTGTCGTTATTTTAATTTTTCTTGCAAACACTTGTTTCTGCTACATGTCACTCTCCTACCATGGGAGTGAATATTTCACTGTTCACTTGTTAAATATCCTGCCTCTAGTATCTTCAACTTGTCACAGTTGAAGATAATTCTGGAATCTTTTTTTGCAGGGTTTCTCTTACCTAGTCCAATCCCTGTAGAACCAACTCAGTTTGCACTTTCTAAAAAATTGATTTTAAACGGCAAGATTATGATGGACCACTTGGTTAGCTGATTTTTTTTTTCTTCGCCTGTTGTCACAGTTTTTGCTTGCTTGTTTATCGAAATACTGCAGTGGTTGACCACTTTGAATTTTTCTTAAATCATGTCAAGAAGACCGAACACTGTCTTACAGGAAGCTGGAAAATGTCACCAGTCTTGTTTTTCTGAACATTAAAGCTAATGCAGGACTGTATTCAAGCCAACCCGCTGTATCGTGTGAGGCAGAGGAGAAAGCATCGTGACAATTTTATCACATTTTGATGATCATGCCTCTAAGAACCCAGAGGAATACCTCTCAGATATTGCTCCGTGGTCACATGTGCATTCCGTTTGTCTTCACGCTCACTCCAGCAAAAAGGGAATTCATGTTTGTGCTGTTCTTTTGTCTTAGGATGTAGGGTACTAAACTTGATCATGCATATTTGCACCCAGAATAGCGACAAACATCGATGTATAAGGTTCCTCGGGGATTAGGTGTGTCATGTTTTTAAAGAACTGTACTTGAAACACGTCGAGCTGTGTCACTTGATCTACGACTCAGGAAAAACTAAGCTACCAGCGATAATCTGTGTTCTTATGGTCACACTGTTGATTCGCTGTATTAAATTTGTCTTACGCAACTTCACTTTTTGTTATGTTGGGGGGTTTTTTGTGGTTAAATGTATTTATGTGCCTTTATTTCACCTTCACACTAAAGATATTTGCAAATGTCCATCTTCTATACATCCAAAGAGTCCCCATGACAACACGTTCCGAGTTTTTCATTGAGAGAAGTCACACAAGGACCGAGGAAATCATTTGTATTTCAATAGCTCCTGGTTTCTGTATGTTTCTACAAGATATTGGAATCATTATCAAGGCTGTAAACAAAACACAGAATGCTATGGATTCTTTGTACAAAGGCACCATTATCAAAATAAATTTGTTTTTGCTTAAGTGTGTGTGTGTGTGTGTGTGTGTGTGAGAGAGAGAGAGAGACAACTATTCATGGTTTTGGCTGGATCTGTTCAAGCGGCAGTTGAAGTCGCGTTGGGTTTCTCAGTCGTCTCAAGTCGTCCTGCACCTGAAACACAAACCAGACGGAAATATGGATCATCGATTCAGGAGGTATTTTTGAAGAAAAGAAATTATTTATCCAGTCCTAAAGTCTGTGGTCAAATATCTGTTTAAGATATTTATTGCTTTTCTTAAATGTTACCCCTTTAAAATACGATGGCATACATCCATGTATGCATTAGCATGTTAATATAGTCGTGTGCAAAAGAGCATTTTTGCATTAACATTGTCCTCAACAAGACACTACACATAGCAGGATTGCAGCTTAGCATGGCTTTATACTTGCAGTCGTATTGTTAATACACAAAGAAGATAACAGGAGGAAAAACAAATCCAGAAAAAAAAAATCAACCAACCTGAGTGAGTTCATCCCTCAGCTGGTTGTATTTTGCCAGGTTAAATTTCTTCTTCCTGGCGCCCTTGTGGAAGTAATGGAGGAACTGTCTGTCTTGAGCGTCTGGGTAAACATAATCCTGTGGGAAAGATTTAGCATCAACTTTAGCATCAGGCATACTACCAGCACGTCTCAAGATCACTAACACCTCGTTTAATCTGGATTACAAAAAAAACTATGTCCTATCCCGACGCAGCCACTTGCCTGTTTGGTCAGGACGTAATAGGCGAACACTCCGATGCTGGTGCCGTAGGTGATGAAGTAAGTGACCGGCTCCATGACGTCCCATGAATATACCCACCAGGTGAGCCAGGCCAGAGCCCCGCCCTGTAAGGATAACAAGGCCATGCCAGCCCAGAGGACCCTGGAGGTGTGGAAGTCCGCCGTCTGGGACAGCTGTGCCTTCATCTGTCACACCGGGGGGGACGGACAAAAAAAACCCACACAATGTGAGAGAGAGAAGGGTTTGAATCCCGTGCAGACGAAATGACATCCCTACCGTCTCCAGGGGAGACAGCTCCTGTTTGAGGAGGTCCAGTTTCTCCAGCAGCTGCCTCTCTTTCAGCTGGTGGTGATCAGGAAGGTGGAGCGCCGTGTGCAGCAGGTGAACGACATACTTCATGTCCTCCAGCCCCATGGCGTGCTCGCTGGATTTAGAGCCTGCAACACAATGAGGTGGGTCACGCCTGGAGAGGAAGTAACCTTTGTATGCATACGATGGAATTACAAAATAGGACAAAAACAAGGAGCCTTTCTGACTGGAGAGAACCGGGTTTGTACCTTTTTCAGGAGCACTGACGTTATAAAGTGCGTTGTTGATGACGAGCTGGAAGTCCTTGTCCAGCAGCGCGTCGATCAGAGTGGTGTTAGCGACACGCTCCCCGTCTGGCAGGAGAAGACACGTCCGAATCAGTCAACACAAGCATGGGTAGAATGAGAGGGACTCAGTAACACACACACATAAACACGTGCTTGACAAGGACTGAGAGTTTCACAATTCCAACATGATTCCTGAAATGATAGAAATCTCTGATTTCAGGATACTATTTTCTTTCGATGCAGCTGTGTGTGTTACATTCAGGCGGCGCCGATTCATAGAACACTTGTCAAAGAAAAAAAAAACAACCAAAACTTGTTTCTCTAGTTTGGAGAATGTTCCAGTCCCACCCCCCTCCTCAGGCAGCTCCAGCTCCAATGTCACCGCCTTGGATACAAGGTAACATACCGGAACCTCTAGAAGACATTATTATTTTTCTAAATGCAATGGCGCACACAAAGACCTTTAAATACACTCTGAGAGGTGAAATGGGCGTTCCCTTGAAGGCTATAACTGGCGTTGAAGTTTGAAAAGTAAAAGTCCCTCACTTTTGAGAGCAAAGACAAATATATTAGTAAATATAGGCTATCATAATTATTAGGTTTAACTGTTCTGTTCTACTCAAATACATTACAACACTTAGGGGCAAGTGTGTCCAAAGTCTGGTCCGTGGGAATCATGGTCCACATGATTTTATATTTCTTGTGCCTTATGTCTAAAAATGTTGGCCCACCAGACAGAATGATAAATTGTGAGCATGCAGTTCCATTACTCAACTCATGGAGGCAGCGTTGTGCAACACGTCCGTCAACTGGTATAAACCTTCCCAGAAGAAGACCGAATGGGCCAATCACAGCGCTCACTGACGCTGGTACTCTGGCTTGGGCGGGGTCGTCACAACAGAGAGTTCTGCAGGCGTTTTCAGCCCTCACTCAGCCGTCTGAATGAACTTTGTTCTGACCCCTCAACTGAAAAGTTGACAATGAAGCTGCAGCTTCCAGAAAAAGTGGAAATTACTATATTTTAACACTGAAAGCTGCTTGATTTGCCATTGGAGTGTTTCCTTCTTAATACTAATGCTGTTAATACGAATACATGCTAAAACATAATAAATTGTCTGAGAGCGACCATGTTGAAATTATACATTAGGCTTTGAATCAAACTGGTCTGTGCCACTTCTCAGCTT
This sequence comes from Antennarius striatus, assembly GCF_040054535.1. Lineage (NCBI taxonomy): Eukaryota > Metazoa > Chordata > Actinopteri > Lophiiformes > Antennariidae > Antennarius > Antennarius striatus. The sequence goes on from NC_090783.1 coordinate 6,194,520, forward strand.
TCTCTCCTCCTACCCCTCACCAGATTGCAAGAAAAAATTATAAAAAGAATGAAAGAAGAAAGTTAAACCAGCAGTTAGCGTCAGGGCACCTAAAGTAAAGTGTCTGGTGCATTGATAGCGATCACGCCTCTTTCTCACCCTTGGAGAAAACAGAGGCTATGGCTCCGGGGTCCTCTCTCTGCAGATCCGTGATCAGGTCTCCAACAGTCATCAACATGGGCCGAAGGTAGAACAGACACTTCTCGTTCCTGGACGGCAACGGGACCTCCAGAACCAAACGGCCATATTTGTACTTGAGGGACACGTCTGTAACACAATGACAGGAAACTCTGGTGAACTGAAGTTCTCCTACCGCACCTCTGGTGCAGAAGTGATGAATACAAGATTGTATAATTAATAAGAAGCGATTGTAAAGCCATAGCGCAGCAATGCGACACAGGTTACACAGTTTGGATGTAGTGAAGGCATCTTACCACTAGATGGCGGGGCTGTGCTGTAGAAAAGAGCGTGGGTACTTCCGAGCAGAGGGAGCCTCTGTTGGACCTGGATAAGAAGAGAAGCAAATGAGGAAGCAGAAAACAGGACCATTAACAGCCCTCCTTTGGTAAACTCAGCTGATGTCGGGGAGCAAACAGATCCTGAAAAGACGGAGATCTAAAAAACAAAAACAAACAAAAAAAACCTACTGAAAAACCATTCCGTCATCAAGCCACGTCAATTGAGTTATCTGGGCTTTGGCCTGCGCTCAGGGTGCTTTTAGGCTAATATGAATTCCCTCTCCAGCAACTGCTGGCTTCTGAATGGCCGGTGCTTTCTAAACAGCACGGTATCTTAGCGACGGATGGGACAGATGACAGATTCTCGACGGAAGCCTTTGCCACGACTTTTCATTAGGTTAATGGAATTCCAGGCTGCGCGGCCTTTAACACTTAATGTAACGTCAGCATCATCTCTCCATGGAAAAGCAGGATGGTCCTGATATTAAAAGGAGGCGTTCTTCAACAAAAGCTTGTTGGTCTAGTCACAAGGAGCAGGACTTGGTCTGTCTTTTGGTAATTTGGGTTTGAATCTATAAAACAGAATGCATCTACGAGATTTTTCTCCGAGAATCAAAGGAGTCCTGCTTCGGAGGATGTGACAGACACTTTGTCCTGCCCTTTTGTCCTTCAGTTGGAAAGTCGCTATCCATAAAGTATCAAAGAGGAACCAGGGTGGCTAGTCATTTTCATGGGATGAAAAAGCAAACAAGGCCTGAGGGACAGTGGTGGTGGAATGATAGCCAGATGTGCAGAAGTCCCTTAAACTCGATTAAATGGGAGATGGAGCCTTCACGGGGGAAGAAATATGACTCACATACAGCAATCAATAACCATCCACTTGACAAGCAGCATCTCACGTGATGATATGCATCATGAGGATGCCAGTAAATAACAACCAGAAGCCATACACGCAGGTTGAGAAAGCAATCACAACATAGAAATTTCTGTTACAAGGAACGAGTACACCATACTGGGATAGAAAGATTATTCATAAATAGTCCACATAAAGAAATTCCAATAAGGTTAGGTTTTAGCTCAACTCTGCAGCTGAAAGCCGTCACGGAGCTCGACGTGCGTCAGCACGCCGGCTCTCCCTGGACAAAAGGGGAAAACATGAAAAAAAATCAGTGAAGCATGTAGTGGAACTGGGTACGATCGCACAAACATGGTGGCATCCAAAACACAGAAAGGCAGAATTATCAGTTTTAAAAGAAATGTTTCATTGTGGCTAAAAACAACATAAAACATGTAGTATAGAATAAACCCTTCATCCAAATGTAGGTGTAGAATAATATGTTTGGTCTGATACAGTTCTGTAAATGAACTAGGAAAAATGGCAGAGCTGTCAAACCTGAGAAATGAAAGATTGAATAGAAAATACTTTGACTTGTGAAATTACTTTTGTAAAATAATGAATGGAAATCCTTCAATCCAAGGAGGGGGAAACTAGAAACTAGGAACGAAAAACGCCGCCATAATACCAGAACAAGAGTAATCTGGAGACAAATCCTTTTGACATCCCAATTATACGCAAAGTTCAGTCAGGTGAAGCAAACACCGTCAACCAGCTAAAATATACTGTATATATCGAAGCTTCCAAATTGCAATCGTGCTCCAGAATCTAGTAGTCCACAAGGTTGTGTTTGGCTACACAATCTCCAAGATTAACATCTATTTGTACACCTCAAAAGACACCTGCAAGATCAGTTACTATCCATTAATGTCTGATTATCCTTTGCAATGCACTCGTTCTATGGCTATGATGATAAAACCTGGACACCGGACACGACAATCGTTTATTTTACAGTCGTGATGTGGATTTGTAAAAGCCACTCATATAACAACACTTGATTACACTGAGTGCAGGCGTTGACTGCTAACACTCATGCGAATAAGATGTCAAAAGTATCGTCAATCTCATTAGAAAACCCTCCACGTCCAAGCGTGTTAACAAGGCGCTCAGCCGGGCTACATCTGTGCTCCAGTCATTGGTTCTCTGTTAATGTGAAAACAGCAGCTCTGCAGAGAAGCATGAAGGGCGAGACTGGACTATTTGTCTCTTTCAGGAGAGGAGTGTGTGCTTGTGTGTGTACAAGATCTCAGAAATATTTGGGCGACGGTAGCTCAGTCCACTGTGTCTCGTGCTGGGGACCGGTGGGTGGCCGGTTCAAGGCCCATGTGGACCATTCACCTCCTGAGCACTGCTGAGGTGCCCTTGAGCAAAGCACAGACCCCTACAAGTTACTCAGTTCCCACGAGGGAACTGCCTGCCACTCTACCTCCCAGTATTTGCGCGTTTACATGCCCCTTGTGTGTGTGTGTGTGTGTGTGTGTGTGTGTGTGTCACAGGTATATATTTGTACACACTTAAAAACACGTGTGACAAATACTAATAACTGGAGTGGAAAAATAATCTCCCCTATGGGAATCAATAAAATTCGATCGTTCCTTCCCCCATCCCCAACGGTTGCTAATATGCCACGTGCACGGTTTCATTCAGGAACAACACAAAGTGTCAGAAAATGCATGTTGGAAGCTGCATGATGAGTAGGAACCCATCGCCAAAGCCACGCTCCTGTGTTGTGTTTTTGTGTGTGTGTGTGTGTGTGTGTGTATCTTGCACACAACCGCCTTCTAAGTGCAGGTGAAGATCCTGAAAGCAAACATTTTAATGACTTTGGGACAGCTCCGGTTCAGGAAACACACTGAAATTTTATAAGAGTTTGTAAAAAAAAATAAAAAAAAGCGAACAAGCCCATACACGCCAAAACAAATAAAAGACACCAAACCGGCAGCCACACCCATGCTAACCACCAGACACACAGCTTTGCAGGAAGGGGGCTCTTTGAGTTTTGAAAAACAGTTTGCATCTAGAGAGCTCAGACTATTTTTATTGATCCAGACTGAGAATTTTCAATTAGAGTACTACGTATATGGTTTGGCTGTAGCAGCCCCCATTGCTAGAGGGCTCAGGGTATCAGAACACTAAGTACACGAGAACAAACTCATTCCATTGAAGTCATTTAAAACTCCTTTACTGTTAAAGGTTTTGTTCTCAGCTCTTTAGTGTCAGTGAAATCAGCATACTATTCCCATACTGCTTTGTTTAGCATTTCAAGACAAAAACCTCACAACTACATTTGTGCAATGTGTTTTCTTTAAATTATAGCTAACCAACAGTCCTTCAGCTTTCCTTCCCGTGCAGGTGAAAAACAAACGAGAATGCAGGAATCCGATTCTGTGTCGTCTCATCATCGATATAATTTTTGCGCCGCATGTTGTCATGAGATTTAATAAATCGACAAAAAACAGGAAATCTATGTTGTTAGAGATCGTCTGATGAAGATCACACTGTCTTAGATGAACAAACATATTGTTTACTGTTATTCTTTTGATATTTTTTATCGAAAAACTGGTTTGAGGACGGCTTAACGTTGTGGAATATCACTACGTACAGCGGTTAAGGCTAAATTTAGATTTTGGTACCAAAGCAAGTGCAAATGCAAAATTTAAAAGTCTAAAAGGACGAAATATGACAATTTAAAGTCAATAAACTATATTACTCCTGTTGTTTCTCAAAAAACATTTGAGGGTACATTTATACCTCGAGATACAGGTTTTTAAACTATGCCATTCCAGCAGGGGGGCAGAGAGGGAGGAGATGAGCCATGAAAATGAACGCGGTGAAGAAACTTCATGTCTCCGCTCTGCAGGCCTGGTCTTCCCACTCGAGCGTGGAGCAGAGGGTTATCACCGAGACGAGCGGCATCTTTTCGCCGTTGTCTCCCAGCAGGTTATTACGATCCTGTCAACGCTGAGCTATGGGCTGTTCTCCCAGAGCCACTATAGGTTTCTCCTCCGACGCTCATCGAGGGTTTGGTACCCCTAAACAAAGCAAAGTGACTTTCAGCACACACAACTGACATAACATGATGACTTGCGTCGCCATGCAGCCATGGCTGGAAGCAAGATGGGAAAGAAAATCTATGAGCGACAGCCTGAAGACCGAGGAGGAAAACAGGCTGCCAAAATGAGAAATGGAACTGGTCCCATTTGTGGTGATGAAAAAGAGTCAGCGCTGTGCCATGAAAATGATTTGCATTTCTCTTTTTGTATCCAATTAATGACCTTGTCAGAGTAAAAAGCACTACATCCTGCAGGCTGCATGCAGGTGGTGGGAAGAACAGCTTTGTGTCTGTGCAGCACCGACATGTTTGGCTTCAAATTCAATTAAATGGAACGGACTCATTAAATTTATTTAATGCATGCTGGGAATGTAAAGATAGACTCGCAGAGATTTTCTGTGGTGGCTTTTGAAAAAGTTAAAAGAGCAGGTGTTTGATAGTTATTTTATAGTTTCATTTTATAGTTAATCACAACCCTGCAAAAAAAATATATTCTGGTGTTAAATCACTGAACCTTAACAACACAGTGAGACGCCATGAGCTTAAACAATCCTTTACCTTATTGCTTAGCATAGCACAATGGAAGTTCTCTTCCAATGCAGAAAATAACTACAATATAGTCCAGTGCACTGTGAGGTGCACTCACTGGATTATAAGGTGCATCTGATTACAATGTGCACCTTCAATGAATGGCCTATTTTAAAACTGTTTTCACCAGAACAGAGCACACCACATTATAAGGCGCATAGAATAGAATGCATCCACTAGACTGAGCTGCGCTTAAGGGCTTACATTCACGACTGTAGCCTTTTCTCAAATTTCATGAGCCATCTCACTGCTAGCCAAAGGTGCCGGGCTTGCAATCGATTCGCAAATGTGGTTGACACCTGAAACAGCGGGTAAACTGTGTGTGGGGGGCAGCTTCGACTTATGTATTCTATCTGGGCTGCTGACCAGATAGGCAATAGGGCGTTTAAGGCTACAGCTGAGAGCCGAGAACTCATCTGAGAACTCATCTTCAATGAATGGCCTATTTCAAAAAATTTTTCATACATAAGGCACATTGGATTGTAAGGCACACTGTCAGTTTTTGAGAAAATTAAAGGCTTTTAGGTGTGCCTAATAGAGCAGAAAATACTGTATACTTCACAAATTTAGTTTTAATTGCTGCAAACAAATATTCTTTTTTAGAAACCTAAAGCCAGGAGAGTATGACGATGGAGATGCTGTACAGGCTTTAAACAAACCTGAAAATTGGTAAAGATTGGACTCCAGCAGCATCTTCAGCTGTAAGTTAAACATTTTACAGCTTAGCGTCGGTGAACAATTTTAAAATATCTCCATGTGTGTAGCGATGCACAGAAAACACACACATTTACCTGCATGCAACACATGGATGTAAGAGTTCTAGACATCCTCTGTCTATTTCATGTGACCCAGGCAGAGGTCACATGACTATCAATGTGGTACTAATGGATGGTGTAATTGATTCAACATGTAATCTGCAGATAGACTTGAAATTGTGAGTGAACACAACAGGTAAGCAAACGTAGTGTGTGAAGGAAAGGGACGCCGCTATTGGATTGATTCTACTTATTGATTGGGCCAAACCCGCCAGCATGACGAATGGGGTCATCCGTAACAGACTACATGAGGAACTGGGTAATAAAAGTAGCACTTCAACCTACATCCTCGGGGTATTTTCATTGGCTACTGAGATTTTAAAACGGATTGGCGAAGCTTTTTTCTAGCACAGCATCTGGAGACGACGCGCCAACAAACCTGTCGTCCTTCTTAACAGATATTTTTCATTATTGTAATTATTAAGCGTGTCGGGAAAAAACAGTCACTTAATGTATTTCACATAATATCAGTTACCCAAATTGATTATTGAAAATCTAAGCATGTATATTTATAACTAGCAGTTCTAACAAGCTAAATGAAAACAGCTCATTAAAAAAGAAAAAAAAAATTGTGTTAAATTAAGTTTTAAACGTTTTCTATGCTCTACTAAATCTTGGAGAAGGCATCCTTAGATTTGCTAGTCGTTCTCTACAGCTGCTGTTTTCAGTTTGTGTTGAGGCCCACATTATTGCTGTGTAGAACAGGATGAGATATCAATCAGGTCTCCATGCGGCCTCGAGGGAGACCGAGCAGTAAAAGCATCCCAAATAACAATTAGAGTGATGAAACGCTCGCTACAGACTCACAGCGACTATAGAGACAGATAAAAGAGCAGCGGGTGAAAAGGGATCATTAAAATAGTTATAATTACAACTCAATTCAAGTGGGTGGTATTACTGCTGCCTCATCAATTAGTTTCCTTTAATTCTAACTCAGCATAACTTGATCGCAACATTTACTAACGCTACCTTTTCCTTTTTGCAGAGAATAGTTTTACCTGCAGCTTTTTTTTTTTTTGCTGCTCCTGTTTGAGTCGGGACCAAGAGGCAGACTGTGGTTTCAAACATATCGATCGCATTTACACTCGCCTCAGATACAATTACGTCAGGAGCCAAACCACATCCACACCTGCCAATGCATGCATTGTCTTAGCAAGCGTTTTTCTTTTACACTCCAGATCACACGTTAATACTGGATGGAAATGGAGTTGCACACTGTTGTATTAGAAGACGTCTCCTTATTGAGCAGCGCTGATCCAATTCAAGTCCTTGACCGGGTGAAACACAACTCTACCAGACTCCCTCAGGGTAAAGACCACAGGACTATTCCACAACTTCTGTCTTCTTCTATTACCGTGGCTGCCGCCCTAAAGAACAGATCTATGCCTGGTATGACCAGCCTCCACACTGGCAACAGGCGGTCAGGATTTGCTGGCATGTAGCGTAATGCCACTCCAGGGGATGGAAGCTGCAGACTGACACTTGGAGTCATCTGCTGGGGTTGGTGATTCCTGTGTGAGAGGTTCTGTGGACACTCAGTCATTTTTAAAATGTGCTTCAATGCTCAAAAGAAGAGAATCTAACCGACGGTCAAAAGCAGAAAAAACAACATGACTGACAGGTTGTCACCCCCCTCACCTAAAAATCACAGGGGGAGTTCTCAAAGGGCGGGGGTTATGACTGCTGTCACCACTGTGAGAACAGGCCTTCCAGTCAGCTCGTAATTCTAATGCCAGCCCTTGAACTCAGTCGTTCACCGCTGCCGACCTACAGCACCGTAAATCTGTCTCCAGTCGCTCACGGCCATCCAGACAAGAAGTTCTAACACACTCTTCTGTGAGAGATGAAACACAACTGGAACATTCCTGCAGGACAAGAATGAAGAGCCCACATACACAGGACCATGGCTTCAGCTTCGCCATGCAAAGGAAGATGGATTCCATCAAGGGTCAGGAGATCCTAGCTGAAGATTCCTCGCCATCTGTGAGGAAGCTGAAGCTCTGGAACCGCTGGATGTTCCCAAATGGAAACGATCCCACACAGATCTCAAAGCCAGGAGAAGTGAACGTCACCGTCTCCTGACATGAGACCCAATAGAATTATGAAGAAGGTGGTTGCAGCGTGTTAACCTTGGAATATCACTGAGCTGGAGAACTTCTTTTCTAAGGAATGGGTTAAGATTCTTCAGGAATACAACCAGAAGCTGGAGTTAGAAACCTGGATGTGCAACAATGTCATGAAAGATAACCACCTCAAGCATCTCATAGAAAAATGGAAGCATCTGCCTTGATACCATTTTACAAAAGAAAACTTTTAGCTTCAGGCCGGCCAAAAACGAGGACATATGTCTGAGTGGTTTCATCCCCTGTGAAAATAATCACTGACCCTCTAATTAAAGGGACTTTTTTTTTTTTTTTTTTTTACAATTATTCAAACAGGATCTGTCCTACACAGCTTCTGCTGGACATTTATGGTCAAAAAAAGAGGAAAAAAACCCAACATGGAGGCGGTGACGTCAAACATGAGATCACTAAGTCTTCTGTTTCCCACTAATGGCCGCTTCCATTGTACTTTTACCCCTAAAGCTTTCCATGTGACTTCCTCAAGCAACACTTTTCTGACAGTATGTCACATAAAAGGAGGAAAACTGCAGCTCAAACGTTATATACGGCTCACAACAAAAATAGAATCCATCTCAGTCATGCTGGTATGAGGGAATGACTCATGACAGCTCGTCCATGCTACTGAAAGAATAGCTTTTTTTTCCTGTCTTCCCTCTATCTGTCAATATTCACTCAGTATGCAGAGCATCGCAGCACGAGGAGCCCTAACAGTACTTCCTGTTCATCCTGCACAGACAGCTTCCTCCTGGGCTACTGGTGTGTGAATCTCCCTGCAATGGGAAGATAAAAATGAACAATAACATCTGATGCAAATTCCATTTTAACGCCTCATTAATAACCCTGTGAGTAAAATAACACCACAGAAACCTCTGAGCTGTTTGCTCTGATGCGATGAGGGCCTGTTTTTTGCTTCCTGCAGCAGGTCCCACCTACACTTCACTGGCAATGCATGCATTCAGTAATTTGTGCAGACAGATGTTCACCCTGCAGTGGCAAACAGGCATCCTATGATGCACAAGAAGAATGTATTCATCCCCATGCTGAACATAACCCAAACTGTAGGATATTGTAAATGTCAGGGAAGACCATTTTAATTATATACCCCCCAAATCCCAGATTACAATCCCTCAGTGCGCTGTATAATTTACACCAGCTGTTTAGACATTAGTGACGTCACTGGGGATTGGACAGAGTGAAGCGCGTCTTTCATGGTAGTTAAGAAGCGCATTTAGAGGAGTACTAATGTTTCCAACCGGACGGCGCATCAATATCTTCTGAGGAGCGATTAAATAAGAGGGGTGTGATGTTGATGAGAAGTACAGTCATAAACTCTCCTAGTCCACACCCGTGGAGCTGCGTAATGTACATACTTGAATTATTTATCTACTGTTGGATCATGAGTGAAAAAAAATCCAGCTCTTAGAAATAAGGAGCAGGAAGAGAGAGAGAGAGGGTGTGTGTGTGTGTTAGTGTGTATGAAAACATTCAAATCCTAAAGTTTACGTCACGCATGACACACGTTATTTAAGTTAAGTTGTTTTTTTACTCAAACAAACCAGTAGAATCGGTCTTCCTTCGGGGCAGAGGTCCCACACAAACCGGATCACACTGTCCACATTCCACCGAAGTGTCGTGGTGCGTTTAAAGACCAGGAAACCGGCGCATCGACAACACACCCTGGTGAATTCACACCACTTATTTCTATATTTTTGCAGCACTAAAGATTGAATAAACGTTATTTACCCACAATTTTAATTACCTGGTGCAGAAAAACGACCGGGCGAGTAGTTTTGACGCCGCCGGGACTTCCCAGAAGTCTCGCCGCAACTTTGCCGACTATGCGCAACGAAGCCATCGTCCTGTCCGTGAACGCTGTTAGCTTTGTCTCCGCTGCTGGGGCATTCCCGGGACAAATCCCTCTACCGAATGAGGCCCCCGGTGTCCGGTGTTCCCAATCAAAAGCAACTGACGACGTATGCGCAAAATAAAAAAAATTAAAAAAAAGAAGCAAAGAGGAGCCGATCGGAACGCAGTTCAGCCTGAGCCGCGTTCCATTTCCTACCACACAAGCAGACCGTGACGCGTCCGCGTCCAATCCTCTCTCCTCCTCTTTTTTTTTTTTTTTTTGGCGCTTTAGAGTTTTGCAATCCAAACCGTGGGCGCAGTCCCAACCCAAAGCCAGCGAACACACCACACCCCTTCCACACAGATTCAGCTGCTTGGACCTATAGGCAGTGTTTATTTATTTATTTATATGTCAGATTATTCACACGCACAACGGGGAAGTGAGTGTTCTGTACAAAAACAACATGGAAAGTGAAACGTGTTGAATCACCTTCAACAGACAGTTGTGAATTAGCTAATGGCACATTTTTTTAATTATTATTTTTTAAATAATTGTTTGCAGCATATCTCAAACAGATGACAACAGATTTTGATTAAATTCAGTTTAGGGAGTGTTCTTGGTTCAATGAAGAGTCTTTTACATTTCTAAGTGGATCCAGGTAAAGACGTGGGTTCTGGATCACTTGTTACTTTCTTGTCCAATCAAAAGAAAACCTTCCACGTCTCATATTGGTTCATCATTCAAATGTGTGGGATTAAAACATATACATGGCATAACATTATGAGTACTTGCCTAATATCGTGTAAGTCTCCTTATTGCTGCCTTAACTGCCCTGACCTGTCATGGACTCCACCAGACCTCTGATGGGGTGCTGTAAGTTTTCAGGTGGGGCCTCTTTGGACTGGACTTGTTTGTCCAGCATGTCCCACTGATCATGACTGGATTGGAATCTTGTGAATTTGGAGACAAAGCCTCCACCTCAAAGTCTTTTTGTTCCTGAAACAATCAAACCCAGCTGGAAGAGGCCGCTGCCATCAGGGAATATTGTTTCCATGAAAAGGCGGTATAAGGTCTGCAGTAACGTCCTGGTACGTGGTGGTGGACTGGGGTCAGGGTCATTCAAATGGACTCTGAGAAAGATGAGAAGATAAGCAGGAATGTGTTTCCAGGTTCAGTGCATGAGGTGGTGTCACTTCATTTCATTTTTATGTCTTTTTTTCCCCACGTCATCTACTCAGGAAACCATTTCTGTAGCGTTTTTCTATATAGAGAAAACACTGCAATAAGATCCTCTATGTGGTTTGCTGTGATGGGCAGCCGCTGTTTGTGGAACTGTATTTAATTTAATACCCCGGGGTCACAAAATAAGTTAAGAGATGGTTGAAAACCGAGATAATAATTCTGTCTCTGAGCCTCCCTGCCTGCAGCAATCACCTTCTCCAATATAAGATATCAAATACACAAGAGGGAGAGGTATTCTTAACACAGTAAACCTGACTTTCTCTACTGTGCTCTACACATCTGTTCTGTTGGGCTGCTTAAAATCTTCAAAAACTTTCCACAAGAAAACAAAGTGATAAAAAGACTTAAGTCAACCAGCATGCAGGGATAGTTTTTAAAAAAAAGAATTTAAAATTTTGTGTCACAATAAAAATCTGGTGAATCATTAAAAAAGTCATTTTGTGTGAGCTTTTACACAGACAATAATAATAATATTAAAGATCAATTTCTCTGCATAGTTGTTAGTCTTCTTTTGTTTTTGCCAGTTTTGATTCATCATTCACAGCTGAGTTCATGTCTACCATTAAGTATGATTTATAGGAAGTGAGCTACATTTCTTTCGCTTTATGAGTTTGATAGTGTGCTTTAATTTATGCAAAGAATTGTACTTCTTGAACAGAGATTTCACAATATATTTGTGATTGTGATTACATTATGGCAAAATCTGTCCCACTAGTCTTACATTGGATGGCTTTGATCATGGAATAACGTGGAGTTGGAGAACCGACTCGACTGGATGTGTGGGCTACGTCCCATCTTTTCGATAGACGTGGCTGCCCCCTGGTGTTTTTAAGGTGGCATTACAAGATCCTGGTGCACAATGGATAAAAGACTCATCTCCTTGGGATACACTGACTAGAACTTATTACTTTATAAACAGAATTGCTGTACTCTGTAAAATACTAAAATACTAAGTAATCTAAGTGCTTGTAACAGAGTATATGGTTTTACTTTGAACAGATTTGCCAAAATACATTACATCTCAAGGATCACGATGACAACAATTTCAACATGTGCTGTAAAAAAGATGGTGTATTGTCAATCCAATTAAATTACTTGATTATAAGAAAGAAGAGCATTAACAATGTTCAGAAAAGATTCCTGCAGTTCTGTCTGCATAGCACATCAAATCCAAACCCCTGTGTTGGGAGACACACAGAGGCACACAGGCCTAGAGAGAAGTTAATACTGAATATTTAATAAATGCAGACTGACTATCAAAGGCCTGTGGAAAAATATAGATGAACCAGAACAAATCAAATCCATTTGAGTTAATTAGACAGAAAAATAGGAGAGAGATCTGGATCTACTGTAGATTTGTAACTATTATTCACGTACGAGTTTACTGTTCCTATAATTATGTCATGCACTGAGACATGTTAATAGTTAACCTATGAAATGGTTGCGTAATGTACAGGATGTCTGTGCTATCATCCTTTTTTTTTCCATACAGTGCATAAGTTCACTTCGATGGTACACGTCTCTTGTTCGGAACATTTGGATCAGGGCTTTATAGAGTGTACTTGCTTAAAAATGGATTGCTCATGTTGTGAACGCTAAAGTGTGTACATTTCGTGCTTCAGTAGAAGAAAATGCTGTCAAGAATTTGTCTCCTCTGTAAAAAATCCATGTACTGTTCAGGTGTTAATGTCACTTGTGCTGGCAGAGGTACTGCATCAGCCCTCTGAGGGCTTTCTAGTTTAATATATGTTGTCCATAAAAAAGATTCCCCTACCTTTTGCCACAGGGGTGGATCTAGGATGCCTCACTCTAGAACTTTAAAGGAGCAATATTTTACACAGTGGAGCCAAGTATATGTCCAGCATTTATGCACAGTTTTTTATTCAGTAAGATTTGTATAGATATCATTCCCTGTTTGACAGCGGCTTCAGGAAAAACACAACAACTCTGTATATTTGTCAAATTGCACCTCATTCAAATTGTGTATGAAAAAAAATTTTCAGGCAAAGACAAAGTCTACTTTTCACTCTAAACAAAATCCAGACACCAAACTCATTGCTGTCCTTTCAAAATAAATCAATCAACTTTTATTTTTTAAGTGCTTAATCACATCAACAGACATTTCATTGCTTTTACAGGCAGAGAAGCCCAACAGAATAGAGCAATTTTGTGGATTAATGACATGAACTCCTCAATGTCTCACAACTGAACAGCTTTTCTCACCTGAAGCGCTGCTGACAGGTATTGAAATAGAAACCCTTTTCTGAACTAAAAAGCTTCTGGAGCTTTTGCTTTCATCAGTAATTATAGGGAAGACTTGCTTTTCATAAATAGTATATTGAAGTTCATTTTCTCTATGATAATATGTTGTCCTTATTATTATGCCATTATATTTGAAATGGCAATAATACAATAAAGCTTTTGTTTTCTCTCTCTCATTCTTCTTACAGAAGAGCAGCAGGGCCACATGATTTTCTTTTGCATGATGATTATTTGTTTATACTTTGAGGGAAACAAGCAGTAACTTCAAAATTATGCACAGACTTCTTTGTTCTCAGAATTTTAACTTAATTCTCAAAGTGCTAACCTCATTATCATATTTAATTTTTTCCCCTCAGAATTCTGACATTATTCCATGAATTCAGGCTTTATTGTCAAAGTTTTGACCCTACTGTAAGAATCCTAACTTTATTCTCTTAATGATGGTTTTATTCTCAGAATTCATCTTCAAATTTCCAAACCTATTGTTAAAAATCTGACTTTATTTTCAGAATTTGGATTTTGCTCTTAGAATTCATACATTATGATTATGATTATGATTATTAATGGCATACTTAATTCAACTCAGGACTCAGTTCCATTATACTTCTTCAAGCATTACTTTGTGATGATTGTGGCACGACTGAAGCATTATTTCATTAATCAGAAACACCGCAAGATGCATTGTTGGCTTCTCAATGGTTCAGCGTTCAGATCACATCAGAAAAAAACGTGTTACCTATAAAGAAAATTTTCATGTGATCTGATCCCAGACTCACCTCCCATGTGACCTTCAGCTTCCAGATACAGATTCCAGATTCATTCATTCATTCATCGTCTAACCCGCTTAATCCGCAAACGCAGGTCGCGGAGATTCCAGATCTTTTGTATAATTTGTACTAGTGTTTTTTTTAATGTAGTACAGTATAGCAGTATTTTGTTATCTAGATAACTTATAGATGTAATGATCACATGTACGCTTTTTTCATGGTACTCGTATTGGTAAAAAAAAGAGAAAAAAAAGGCAAATATTTAATATTAATTATTCTATTGTGGACATGTTACAATAATAATAATCGATATCCAGCTGGTGCTGTGGGAGTTCTGTGGGTGTGTTGGCTGATCAGGGGTAGAATGTTCTCAGAGTCAGGGTCAGCCTGATGTTTGAAGAGCTGCAGAGCTCTGAGCTGAGATAATCATATCTGACTACTGGCAGTAATGTTGGCAGATCAGATCAGATCTGCCACCTCCGATCGCCCCATCCCCCACTACCACCCCCTCAGCTTGCCTTCACCTTTCCCTTCTCTCCTAATCGACCGTGCCACGTCTCCCCCTGAGCCCCTTTGTTATTATTTATTAATAATTCATCACTAAATAATTCACACCCTGGGACCTGGAGTGTTAATTGAGGAGGATGAGGCAGCTGCACTGGATATGTGGAGAATAGATGTTGGAGGGGGAGTAGAGAGGCAACGTTAAGTGGGACTTCCTCAACTGGTAGAGCAACTAAAAAGGAAAAGTTGTTGTTTTTTTGTCTTGACCATAGGGACATGATGGTGTCTTTGTGTTAGGAGGTGAATCAATACAGGCCTTTCTGATCAGAAGTAAGGGCTGATGTGCTCTCACGTCTGAGCTTGTACATCATCTACATCAAGGTAGGACGGTAGCTGGAACTGAGGCTGAAGAAGCCTCCTGGATGACAAGAGAAAGGTCTTCAAGAATTTTTTTTCAAGTCCAGTACATTTAAACATGTGACCAACAAGAAGCCCCACCCTGCTAAGAGCCCCTCATCTCACACTGGGGGTCTTGATCATTTTGGAGTTCATAGATAGTGTAATGGAAACAAATTATTACAGTTGTATTGATATTTTCAGTCAATAGATGTGATAAATTAGGGTTTTTAAAAAAAATAATTTTTGCTTTAATTGTTTTTAAAAAGACTTGGTATTTGATAAATGATGAAAGGTATATGGTGTTAGTAGGATAGAAGGTTTCATGAAGGAAGGTTGGGTTTTGGAAAACTGTGTGGGGTACTTTACATTACTTTAATACAATTAATACATTAACCAGGAAAATCATCCGTTGGTTAATCAGCAGTGAAAATAACCAGAAGCTGCAGGTCAACTAGAATCGTCGACCAGTAGAAACTGAAAAGTGACTAAAAAACATTAATTCAAAGAGAAACAATTTGTTAAAGGTTTCATTTACTATTATATAATCAAAGCACACTGCAATCTCTTTCACTTTGTGTGTGGACTGAGTTGCTTCCTCCAGCCTGAGCGTTCGTGTTCAGCTCAGCATCCAGCAGAGGTCAGCATCACACCACATCACATCACCACCACGTCCACAGTGGAGCAGCCGCATCCTCCACAGAACAGCAGTGGGTTTGGAATCACAAGGTTTTCTTTTGCTAAATTATTCATAGTTTCAACTTTTTAACATCGTGAACAAATATAGATCGGACATTGGATATTATGTTAGAAAGTAATTCATCCTCACCAAAAACCCACTGGCTTGATTTTTTTTTCTTCAGGCTCAGCAGTAAGAATTCACTTTTAAAGCAACATTAAATTGGTAGCTATAACGTAATGGTAGCCAAAAGTAGATTTTTCTATTTCCACTTTAGCAAAACAAAAAAAGTTTTCAAAAATAAAACACCAGATACATTTTAAGGTGGAAGCGCTACACAGGATTGAGCAGAGCTGTAGAAACGAATCATGTAAGACGTGACGTCATCCAGAAACCAAAGAAAGAAGAAAATCAGTACAGCGCTGAATCAATACAAAAAGAAAGACAGGATGGATGATGATTAATAAACAGAAGAGGGCAGCAATAAACCACAGCTTCTGAGAATCTGTTACCTAAAGAAGGAGAGAACCCACCAGCTTCACCTGCTACTTCACTCAGTGTTTGCATTCCCTAACATTTTTAACAGAATTCGCTGAATTTATGACTGATTTCATAATAATGATTTGGACATTAATCTCACATGTTTTAATGTAGTACACAACAGGACACACACTTCAGTTTTCTGGTCATGGCCGCACTGTGTGATAAGTGTTATCTGTTTAAAGTTATGAATTAAAAATGAAGTAAAAGTAGTGAAAGTAAGTCTTTAACTTTTTTTTTCATCAATATTGTGTTTTGAAGTTAAGTTTCTCACTAGTATAAAAGTGTGGATGTAATTCAGTTGATACTGGTTAAACTACTCAGGTCAGTGTTCAAACCTTTTGTTAACAGGTTTGTAAATGAGTGGAGTACATGAAAAAAAAGCAAGTGCTTCTCTGGCACCACTGCAAAACATGTCAAACCCACTCTTTTTCCAATAAATAATACATATCAATAAAATGCACTAACAAGTTACAAGCCACCCTATCTGCCGTCCATCCTCCTCTGCCTCACACACAAACACCGGCGCTGGGGAGTCGCTGGGGCGATGCTCCTCTTCAGAGCATTGCCGAGTTGCTAAATCTCTTTTAAAAAGCAGAGCAACATATCACTAAAAGAAATCAAAGCAACTGTGTGGACCCAGTCTTTTTGAAAGTTTAGATTTCTTTTTGTTGGGGGAAAAATGTCTGAGTTGGGGATAAAAAAAACAACAAGTTTGTTGGGGGAGAAAAAAAAAAATCTCTTCACTTTGTGTTTCTTTGGGGAATGGTTCATCTGAAGCTGTCGACAAGGTCCGTACCCGTCTCCTGCTGCCACGGAGCTGCAGACTGTCTTTCATGTCATGCTGGTTTGGGACCAGAGAGGAAGGGCCAGCAGAGACGAATCTATCTGGCTGAGCATGGTTGTGTACGCTAAGTGTATTTTTGTAGACATCGCCATAGACTTCACTTAATCTAAGAGTACATCAAAGCATCCTCTGCTCCTCTTCTTCAGCTAAATCCTTCTCTGGTCCTTATTACCAAAGTGCTCATAAATGCCTACGGGGAGCTGAGGAAAGGGAAAAAACACAAACAAAAAACAAACATGTTTGCTTTTATCTCTCATATAACTATTTATGCTGGTACAAATGAGCATTCTGAGAGGGGATCGTAATCTATCATAGAGGATGAAGATGTAAAGATCCATGCTGTGTGTGCAGCCCTTTGTTTGTTTCTCCAATGTCTGGCTTGAATGTCATCATCGCTGATTTCTCAAGAAATGACACTTGAACTCAGCAAGTGGTTTCGAAAAAGTGCCAGCGAACATGAGATGAACAAATGGCTTGCGCCGGGGCTATTTTTTGATTTATTTTTTATGGCTCTGATACATGTGGAGCTGAAGGGACTGCTTGTACACTCCATTGGATGGCAGGGCTGGGGAGTAAACAGGTTCTCAGCGGCGCAGGAGTCTTTCCATCAGGATAGAGAGTGTACCCCCATGGAGATCCTAGAGAGTTCTGAAGCCAGAGATGGTGAATAATAGAACAAAGTGAGGATGAGTCTGCTGAGCTTCCACTGCTCTTCAACATCCCTCCATCACATGGAGAAAGGTTTGTGTGTGTGTGTGTGTGTGTGTGTGTGTGTGTGTGTGTGTGTGTGTGTGTGTGTGTGTGTGTGTGTGTGTGTGTGTGTGTGTGAGCGCTGATGGCTGCAATGGCTCGTCCATCCTCGCTAGACTATGAAGAAACCTTACCTAACAGGCTTTTTTTTCCCTCTCTTGCCAAGTAAACCAACAGCAAAACCAGTGTGTTGATAAACTGGCACACATAATGACCTTCACACGAAGCATCCAGACCCAATCCCACCGGACCGTCGGCCCCCTTTGCCTTTTCTTATTCCTCTTTTCGCTTATGAAAAATTCACTACAATCACCCCCCTTACGTCTTTCTTCTGCTCGTCTCCGACACTGAGAACTGACATGCGGTAAATGGAGAAATATTCAAAGGCAAGTTGGGGCTGCCTGTCTCCCACAGGGGTCTGTTTTTTAGCCCCCTCGCCACTGCGAGAGAAATCAAAACTCTGTGGACGTCACACGGGCCGATTGAAGTTGGGTGTCTGCTCTGAAGCGGTCCCTTGCCTGATGATGGCAAGATTCATTAGAGCTGTCAGTCAGACCGTGGTGATGGGGCAGCGCCTCGGGGCACCCTCAGGGCCCAATCAATGCTGGGGTCCCCAGGAAAGGGGCATCAAACAACCCTGTAAGACGATGCTGTAACCCTGCATCGTCGGGCTTCACGCTCATCCCCATTGATCACATGATTAATAGCACAGCTCCGCACTTTCAGCCCCCGATTTTTGAACTTTATAGCAAAGCTACGGTCTTGTATTTTTAATCATTGACTTCCCTTTGGCTCGGCTATGGAAGTGTGCACCCAGAGTCCGCATAAGGAACAGACTTATTGGAAACTCTAATGATGAAGGAGAATGAAACTTTTCTCAAAAACACGTCCCCAGCAGCAGCGAGAGTGGGAAAAAAGGAGCCAGTTGTTATTTTATTTTGCATCATTTTAGTCTGTTTTTCCCAGTGTGTCGCAATTACAATGAGTCACATGATGCAACCAAAATAAATGAAGCAGTGGGTGATTCTCTGTCCAACAATCTCAAATCCTGAAACAATGAGATATCCCCGAAATCACGGTACACAATTCAAATACAGGAGCAAACAAAGCCTAAACAAAACAAAGCAACCATCTTTGAAGGGAGAAACACTCAGACTGCCGAAGTTCCTTTCAACAATATACAGAGTGCAGCGCTCTGAATGCCGGCATGTTATTCAGAACGTTCCTCCAAATATTTGGAGAGAAGGAGGAGAGATGAAACAGAGATAGAACAATGGGACTAGGGCTGTGTTATGGCGTTCGTGCACCTCGCCCCGCCAGCCCTTTGTAATGTGTGTGTGTGTGTGTGTGTGTGTGTGTGCGTGCGTGCATGTGCGTGTGTTTGTGTGTGTGTGTCCGGTCTGTCCAGGTGGGGTCTCCCCCACGACTCCCACTCCCACCCCCACTTGCCTATCTAGCACACACCTGCTATATCAGTTTCACACACATGTGCAGACAGAACAGGAAAGGGACGTTATAGGTTTGTAATATTTGAAGATATTAGTCATTAAAAGCGTCTCACAACTGGATTTATGTTTAGCTGATTGATTTATATCTGACATGAAAATATGCTTCATATGTGTGAATGTACATTTGAGGATTTCACAAACTTTCTTTTCAGAGAAGATGAATGCAACTGGGCTATATATATATATAAAACATATACATATTAATTGGATCATATATTATTGATAACCATGTGATCACTGCTGTCTAAGTGCTGTGGATGGACGAGGAAGGATAAAGGAAGGCTCCTGATTCCTAGTGTACACACACATTTAAAATATCACTTTCCTTTTTATTTCACGCTGACATCACCTTCACCTTTTATTCTCACCGTATGTAGTACCCCAAACACACCAGCGGGCAGAGATGTGTGCTGCACGAAAAGGAAGTTATTCAGTTTGGAACAAAGAAAAAAGAAAATTAATTAATGACTTCCCTTTCAGATGTTTGGCTTTGGACACACAATGTTGCTGCTGCTCTTAGTAAAGTCTGATCATTAGCAAGTAACGGACTGCGGATTTCCTTTATCCAACAATCAAAGACGATTAACCAAAATGAAGCCTGACCTATATTCTCTCTGCAGCATCCCCAGAGGACGCCAGGTACCCGGGAATCGCAGGGATGTGAAGAATTATTAAAGCAAATATGATCAACTTTGGACTGATATCAGCTATTTCTGATTCAATTTAAATCTGGCCCCTTCCTCTCCCTATGGGGGAGTCGAGGGGGTGTCTGTGGTCAGCGTGTAGAGGCTGTGTCTGGTTGAGGTAATCCGTGGTGATCTCCCCTAATCTGTCACAGATAGGCAGCTGAAGTGGGAGAAGCTGTTAAAGGAGAACGGCAAGAAGGGGATGAGAGTCAGAAGAGGGGTGGGGGGTGGGGGGGCAAACTGGATTACGGCAGTATGTCTGCATTAACTCACTGGCCTTATCTCTTAAATGCTCTGCAAAAACAGCTTTGGCTTGCACACAGGCAATGGTGCAGCGCAAGTGTGTGTGTGTGTGTGTGTGTGTGTGTGTGTGTGTGTGTGTGTGTGTGTGTGTGTGTGTGTGTGTGTGTGTGTGTGTGTGTGTGTGTGTGTGTGTGTGTGTGTTATATGCAGGCCTGTATGTGTGTGTGTGTGTGTGTGTGTGTCCCGTGAGCTGAGCATGTTTCATGTCAGTCATGCAGGCCTGAGGAGTAGGAGGCCGTATGAGAGAAAGGAGCACGCCCGGCGCCACCCGCGGTGGTTCACGTCCCAGCATTCCCTGCTGCCTGAAAACCCAACATCGGTTCACAAGCAGATCACTTTCGGTTGTTCCTGGATTATGATGAAATTCAGATTATTTTTAACCCCGACATTTGTGTATGTGGCCTGTGTTTGACATCGATGTGAACCGATCTGTTCCAAGGTCCCAGATGGACCAAAAAAAAAAAAAGGATGCTGATGAACTAGAATGTCTTTGTAATACAAATTCCTTGTGGTAGTGTCACAGTGATGCAGTGTTCCTTTCATGTAAGGGAAAGACAGAAAACACAGGATCGGATTTGAGCATTTTCACTTTTACCTGTTAAATTTGAAATACAGGTACGACATCTGGTAATCTGGTTCAGAGCCCGAAGCGGAACTGAAAAGATTCACGTGATTTGCGGTTTTCACACTGCCAAACCACACACAGACACACACACACAGACACACAGACACACACACAGACTGTGTCTGAGCTTTGTGTGCTTTTGCCATAATTTCTCCTGTTGAAATCGAATGCAATTACAGTTTACGTTGTTCTTGTGGAAAAGGAACTAATTGCCGGTTGTTATGGATGAAACTGTCTCACATGTCAAGTGGCGCCCTGGTTTAGAGCCTGATTCACCCGGCAGCCCAGGAACACGCACATTTCTCTTTCTCGCAGTCCTCCCACCCTAAAAAAAAAATCTCACAAAACTCACAAACAATTGTAATAAAACCGATGTTGTTTGAAACAGTCGGTGCAATGCTCCCTAACACAAGCACGCAGCCAGACACATGCACAGTCCTAATACAGTCCCTCATCTCCAGTCATGTGGGGGGGGGGGTGGAGGGTCATGGGGGTGGGGGTGGGGTCACCGACTGGCTCTGAGAGAGAGACGCTGCGTGGATGCGCTCATGTTTATGTTGCGGAGATTAGTAATGATGAAAGAATGCCTTTTCAAGTCTGGGCTCGAGGGGCTTCTGTTCAATGCTCCACCCTTTTCACCGTACACAAACACACACTAACCCTAACCCTGCACGCACACGTGAACACACACACAGACCCACAGCAAACAGACCCACAGAGTTCCGTCATCCATCCCCACATCTTGTTCTCTACAGCCACCATATGCTCATCCAAACATCTGCAAGGTTGCAGAAACATTCCATTCATCCATGACCGGCGGTGATTCAGTCATTCCTCGGAATCCGGGGTTGTAGATCTCAGACGCTACGCTGACACTTCAACCTCATGTGTCTTTGTCCTTCTCATTTTCATCGTTGATTCCCAATGTTAAACCTCCTGTTCGACTCTAATCGTCAGCATTCTCTCCCTCTTCTCTCTGATTCCCCTTATCTGAGTTTCTCAGACGCAGTTTGCCCTTCCCTCGTTATTTCTTCCTCATCTCATCTTCTCATGGACTATAATGAGACTCGTGGTTTTTGGGGTTTAGATGCCAGTACCGGGTAACACGATTCCCGATTAGACATTATTATAATTATACGAAAACGAAACAGAAGACGTTAGGAGATCGAAAGCTGTCTTTCTTCCTGTTTGTCTCCCTCATTTGTGAATTTCAATTTGAGACTCTGTCAGTTTTAGGTCATAAAATGCAAAAACCAATTAGTTTCCCATTAGTCATGTAATGAATCAGGGTTTTCCAAGCAAAACGTGGTGAAGCATTTACCGCATTGAAGCCCCTCCCAGACAAAAATGATCACTTGGTCTCAGTCCCATGATCGTATTCGCTCTTGAACTTTTACATTGTCTGAAAAGCATCAATCACAGGTTTGTTTTACCAGGTATTACGAGTCTTATTGTGTAACTTCTCTGCTTTTCATGCAAAAGCGATTCTGTTTTCTTTGGCACGTTGACAAGGCCACACATGACAGATTCACTCACTGCAGACGTTCAGACATGGGGAGCAGCTCGTGCTTTTTAAAAAAAAATTTTTATGTCAGAGTTCATGCTTGTCTTTAAAAGAGACTAAAAGCCTTGATATTCCTGGGTTTCATTGCACACCATGATGACTGTGTGCAGCCACCTCCTTTGTTGTCTCAGCAAGCAAATCTTTCATTCATCAAACGGTTGGACCAAACGATGTAATTGAAGTTTTTAGCATGATCTCTGATTCTGGGAGGCCCTAGTTGTTGAAAGACAAAACTCCCTCAGGTCTTACCTAACAAACAGTGGAAAGCACCTTTTTTTCAGGTGAAGTTAGTTTTGTGGTGGAGGATTGAAGATTGAGGGAAACAGAGCTATGTTGTTATAACATACTGGAAACTACTTAATTAAGCATCCAGACGATAGTAATCATCTCCTGATGGGCTTGATAATCCGTTAGCACCGGGAGCCAATGGACCCTTCCAAAACCAATACAGATTTAGACATATCAAGGAGGTATAAAGAAAGCAAAAGATGA